>NW_026018715.1:12710195-12715911 GCF_020466585.1 Dendroctonus ponderosae
ACTTCCACACGGCCCAAGGCCCCTTGCAAGATCCGAATGTCCCAATAAACGGCTTACAATCAGTACAATTCAATTGGTGTATGAACAACATATTTTCGTCGGATTGAGAGCGAAACTGAAAGCAATGTTAACGTGAATACTTCTGTGGTACCTCCCAGGTCATGGTAGGATTTTATGCAAAAAAAATACCATCGACGTGCATCTTAACCAACGTCTTACTCGCATTTGATCGATGTCGTATCGATGAAAATAAAATCGAGATAGGACGATATTGATTGTTGCACGACATGCGATGCGTGCGTGTAAAAGGAGATGTCACACGTTGCGTGGATGGACTGTTAATTTGAAGAAAAAGGAAAATATGGTTGCGATTGATAGATAATGGTTGTGTGAAATCATCCGGTTACGCTTCTTTCAAATGCGACTTCACTGTACAGCAAAAMCATKTTTTTGATCAGCGAARMACTTTCAAAGTAGGTTTCTGAGTTTTACRAAACTTGCTYTTTTGCCTCAAAGGCCTTAAAGGCTCTTTTTTCTCGCTSAAAACTGAGAWATTTCCATTAAATTTCAATTCAAATCGCSTTCAAGGAGCGATTGAAAACCGGCGTTCTTCCCTTTCTCTCGTGCAAAACTGAGAAAATATTTTCCTGCAACGAATCACCCTGTAGGGCTATTYAAGTAGGCAMCATATGGAAAACTTTTTTATTGCTCATTTTCCGCAAAAAATGTTCTTTATGAAAAGATTTGCATGTTGAAAAATCYSAAATGTTCGTTTTTTTCAGTTGAAYWTTGCGCAAGAGTAAAGTATCGTTAMTTTTGAAAGAAAGAAAGTTYCRTAACGAWGMTCGYTTTKCCGTAATACWARTAAAGTAAAAAAGTTTTKGATTTGTTGCCAACTTAAGTGTCCACACTGTMTATATAATGTATAATCGAAAGTACGGTACCCAAGTTAGAAAAAGGGTCCCGTTAGGTTGCAAAGCGCTCTCCAAACGCGTACCATGCATATTTCATAGTGTCTCGAATTCAATCTCCTTTTCTTTTGCGGTTGCCGAAAATTGCGTCCACTTTTTGCGGGGAACGTTGTCGTTCGGACAGACGAAACGCATAAATCTCCACGCTGTAGTCGCATCTTTATGGATTCGGCCATTTGAAGGTCAGGATGAACCATTGTTTGGAAAAATCGCAAAGAACCAACATTCAATTTCAATTGCCTCCGATGCTGTAGCTTCATCATAGCCGCTAAACAATGAGACTATTCATTATTCGATTTCTTCATTGTTTGGGCACATGTTAGAATATGTTGATTTTTCCCCTCTCTAGTTTTACCTGATGTGTTCAATTTACACTGTTTAATTCCTGCAGGTTCTCGGTTAAGCTACAAAGTATGTTCTTCGATCATGTGTGATTCAACTATCACTTTAAAATTTCTTCTAAATTCCTCCAAAACATTCTCTTCCGCTCTAATGGCTTCAATTGACAAAGCCTTTTCCCCGACAGGAACTTGAGCGTTTTTGACTACAAGAGGTCAACGGTAAGTAAATTATGAGCTAGAGAATTTTTGTGCAATAAATCGCTTGTAAAACGATTAAGCAGTAATTACTTGGCTGATCAGCACTTTCTACTGGCGATCTGCAGCTTTTGATCCAGATTTTCTATAAAACTGTTTCAGTATGGGTGATTATTGTTATTAGTAAATGACCAGAAGTTAATTTCCATTGTGATGTAAAAGCGGAAGAAAGCAACAGAGGCAACGGCTAAAATGAACAAGCAAATTATTCGGAAAAATCTAAATAAGCCTATAGGTAAAAGTCACTAGAGGCTGATTGGTAAAAGTATCGCGTCGAAGCTTCCAAAGCAAAAGCAACAATAATTTCAAAATTCTCGCTAGTGACAATTCCAGAGGAACCTTTACGGTTGTGCCGCGATCTTTTTCCCCCAACTGTTTCTCATTTTTAGCATTTCTCATAATTAACCCGTCAACTGCTCCACGTATTCCATAACTCACCGCTAGTATTAATACTGATTCCGTGCATTTTTCCTTGCAGAATACCGGCGGAACATTCTTTGGGTCTTTTAGTCTGCTATGTAAATACAGGCGGCTGTAATAAATCCGACGAGACACCGACTATTGGAACATTTTTTTATATTCCACCCATCAATTGTCACAGCATTCCAATAGGGTGTTTCAACTTTTTTTTAATGTTGATATATAGAAAGTAGTTATGGCAATCATTACACTGATATAATTTTTTTGCAAGGAAAGTTCCCATAATAATTTTAAAGCGAATTTAAATTCAAATCACATATTTTCCGCCAAAAACGCCGAATMCGTATCGTCGGTTGCCTATCCCGATTGTGACGTAGCAGGTCATATCAACAAAGTRTCKCGTGTTTATTTTGTTGTTTTCGCAGCTTCATTTTATATTTTTTTATATTCCACCCATCACATCTTTTTTATATTCACACGTCACAGCAATCCAATTAGATTTAGAGAACTATTTYTGAGTGGATTTAGGCTCAACTGGTGAGAACTGAAAACATTTTCGTYCAAATCCAAGTATCAGRCAATGAACTGTTRTATGGTGGTTTTGTTTTTGAATAAAAATARTCAAAAAATTAGAAAAATGTCCTCTAGAAGTGCAACCTCGTTCCATTCTTCTGAAACCGTTGCTGAAATAATTAGTGTTGCGGTATGTACACCGGGGGTTCTCACAGTTATTTCTTTTCTGCTGACAACACCGAAGGTACAAAATTGTACTTCTTTTTTTGCATTGAAACTGTATTTCAGTTCACGCGATTTATGATCCTAGCTAGGATTGAGAAGCACAARAGCGGCTACAAATCAATATTTTCACCACCATTCAAGGAGTTTTTGTTATTTAAATGCACTTAAGAATAGCTGAAAAAAYTACAAACTRCAAGCATTAAGCTTGAAATTGTAAAGTTAAAAGTAGCTGTCTTGAAAATTTTTTTAAAATTTATTGTAAAAGTATGGATTTTTGCCCGTGCAGCATCGGTGTGATGGTAGGWGTTTTAAGCAATATTCAAATAAGACGATGTGGCCTGTTCTCGTATGGGAATTTTTCAATGAGCAAAAAGTAGGMGAAATAGTTTCCCCAGAAAACACCATTCAAAAAAGTTTTTAGTGAAATCAGSATTTACAAGGTGAGCATATWTCTTCAAAAATTCAAAAGCRAGGGGYAACAAGAAAATTACTCGAYTTACAACTTAAACTGTTAAAATAACTTCCTTGAAGAATTTTTAGTACTGCTGCCGTTAATTTGATTCATATTCGCCTTTTTAAAAGTTTTTAAAAATTAGTTCAAGCGAACATATRTTGAAATAAAAAATGTTTTTGAAAAAAACTCTCCAAACCGTGCATGTGCCGATCCTGTARTTACTCAATAAAAASAGCGCGTTTCCATAATCCCGCTTATTTTAAGATATTCAGCTGTATAATGCAGGGAGTGAGACACTAATTAGAATTTCAAGATGCCAATTWGTGATCTAATTCCAATCATACTTGCATAATGCAGRAAATATTTACATTCGATAYTTTTYATAGAACAACATACATATTTATTAAGCGCTCTACTCGACTCTTTGTAAAGTGAAACATTGAAATTTTTAATAAGSAAACTGAATATCTCGGCTTGTTCTTCATCGTGAATACCACCAAGAACTTCCAGATGTCTTTGGATTTTGGAATCTCTTTAAATTTTTTTGTGATTCCGAACCAATTCCTTGCACTAAAAGTGATCCGATCTCCAACAATCTATCCATATCTTTAACAATATCGAATTTCTTCACAGGATTAGTAAGACGATATGGATGTCGGACTCATCAGCGCGTTTGACCGCAATTCTAAGGTGTCTTCACGTAAAAGCTCAGTATCAAATTGGGACTGGTTGGCCATCGAGTTACTTTATATGATGGTGGCATATTAAACATGATACTGAAGGCTTGGGGTAAAGAAAAAGCAACGATTTCAGTATGCTCTTTGCTAAAAATCTTCACTGTTCTGGATGAAGCAAAATAATATAAATCTTTGATAAACACAGCGATATAATATTAATCACATTTAATTAGCATTCGAAAACTGGTTCGAAAAGCACACGTTCCAACAAGGACTCTCTCTGGCATCCGGTCTCAAAACAAATATAGCGACAATCTTCAATAATTACGAACATTTGACAAAGTGACTTAAATGGCAACGGTATGGATGTTCTGGCTCTAAAAGGAACATTTAATGAATTTGATACGAAATGAGTTAAAAAGAAATCAAGTAAATCTCGTCCTGAATGCAGCAAACCCGTCGTTATTATTGCGTCTTTAATTAGTTAGATTTTTGTCCGTTGCAGACTAGAGCTGCGAAAAAACGAATCATTAGAAATTCCAATTAGTGCAACATTCAGCTCAAGGTGGGTTCAACTGTAGTTTCTGCAAAAAAAATGTTTTCACATGAAGCTGGGGATGGAGTTTGATGGCTCATTTGACTTGAACTGTACTCAATCCACTCAAGGCTTCAGTGGCTGTTGCGACAACCCAGCAAAAACTAATAAATTCCATCTTCTGAAAGCTTAATTGGCCTCATACGGTTCGAGGGGATCGTTTCAAATCGCTCTAGATAAGATTCTACGTCGCGTAGCATAAATATTTCATAGTGTGGTTAAGTGTTCGAAAATCGCGGGCAGTTTTTTCAACGGGCCCCATGAACGGTCCTCCAAACCGGAATGCATTTGTCGAAATGGCAGACGAAACCCATAAATTTCGGCAGGTTGTTGGCTTCTGTTTTAAGTACGGATCATCCCGATATACTTGATCTCGGCTCGTGGAGCATATGGCTTTTTTATGTCAATTCGACGATTTACAAGTTTTTTCTCGTTATAATAACTGAGCCAATTTAGAGCTCCGCCTGCTTACATTGGAAACCGTTCGCCACTAATCTTCTGTGTTCCATCTTCCACCATTTTGTTTCCTTTGATGTTTTGTCTTTTAGCAATACTGCTTCCTGCCAATCTTTTTATTTTGCCTTCTTCCACAAGTCTTGGAATATTTGCTAGTTTTTCACTTCTAACAGTTCTAGTTCCTACTCCGCTAACTGAATTTTGTGCTTCGACGACTAACGATACGTTTTCTAATTTCATAGACCACAAAGGACTGAATTTCTACTACTTCTACTCTACGAAAGCTGAATCCGCCCCTGAATCCGGCATAATCTTGCACCTAAGTGTTTGATATTCAAATTTCGCTTTCTGGGTCAAAACTATTTCAATTTTCTCACTCATGTTGTGATGACTGAATCAAATTTTTAATTCTCTATTCAACGATGCCAAAACGAATTTTGTGGCTCTAATGGTTCCTGAGAAACTTCGAAAAAAGCAGCGTCATGTATGAGACGATTTTGCAACTCAGAAACAAACCACGTAAATTTAAAACTTCTTGAAATCAACACTTTTTGAGAAAACTGCCCACATTTCCTTATAAATGCTTCACTTTCCAAAAAGGCCATTTAGTTCTCTCTGAAATGATGTAAAAAATGCGCGTTTTACACATTTTGTTTCCAAGAAATGTGCAAAAATGGGACGGAAAACATGAAATTTTGGCAAAATCTTGCCCCTAAGTGTCTGATATACAAATTCCGCTTTCTGTGTCAAAACTACTCGAATTTCCTCACTCATGTTGTGATCACTGAATCAAATTTTGAATTCTCTAT
>NW_026018715.1:12716011-12721908 GCF_020466585.1 Dendroctonus ponderosae
TTTGTGCAAGGGTGGCGCAAGATTATTGCAAAATTTCATGTTTTCCGTCCCGTTTTGCATGTTTCTTGGAAGCAAAATGAGCAAGAACGCTCGTTCTTACATCATTCCAGAGATAACTAAATGGCCTTTATTCGAAGTTTCTCAAGAACCTTTCGAGCAACATAATTCGTTTTGGCATCGTTGAATAGAAAATTGAAAATTCGATTCAGTCATCACAACATGAGTGAGAAAATTCGAATAGTTTTGACCCAGAAAGCGAAATTTGAATATCAGACACTTAGGTGCAAGATTTTGCCAAAATTTCATGTTTTCCGTCCAGTTTTTGCTCATTTCTCGGATGCCAAATGGGCAAAACGCTCATTTTTTACATCATTTCAGAGAGAACTAAATGGCCTTTTTAGAAAGTGAAGCATTTATAATGAAATGTGGGCAGTTTTCTCAAAAAGTGTTGATTTCAAGAAGTTTTAAATTTGCGTGGTTTGTTTCTGAATTGCAAAATCGTCTCATACATGATGCTGCTTTTTTCGAAGTTTCTCAAGAACCATTTGAGCCACAAAATTCGTTTTGGCATCGTTGAAGAGAAAATTGAAAACTCGATTCAGAAATAACAACATGAGTGAGGAAATTCGAGTAGTTTTGACCCAGAAAGCGAAATTTGAATATCAGACACTTAGGTGCAAGATTATGCCGGATTCAGCTTTTGCTTCAAGGGGGGGGATCAAGTAGTAGAAATTCAGTCCTTTGTTGTCTATGAAATTAGAAAAAGAATCGTTAGTCGTCGAAGCACAAGATTCAGTTAGCGGAGTAGGAACTAGAACTGTTAGAAGTGAAAAACTAGCAAATATTCCAAGACTTGTGGAAGAAGGCAAAATAAAAAGATTGGCAGGAAGCAGTATTGCTAAAAGACAAAACATCAAAGGAAACAAAATGGTGGAAGATGGAACACAGAAGATTAGTGGCGAACGGTTTCCAATGTAAGCAGGCGGAGCTCTAAATTGGCTCAGTTATTATAACGAGAAAAAACTTGTAAATCGTCGAATTGACATAAAAAAGCCATATGCTCCACGAGCCGAGATCAAGTATATCGGGATGATCCGTACTTAAAACAGAAGCCAACAACCTGCCGAAATTTATGGGTTTCGTCTGCCATTTCGACAAATGCATTCCGGTTTGGAGGACCGTTCATGGGGCCCGTTGAAAAAACTGCCCGCGATTTTCGAACACTTAACCACACTATGAAATATTTATGCTACGCGACGTAGAATCTTATCTAGAGCGATTTGAAACGATCCCCTCGAACCGTATGAGGCCAATTAAGCTTTCAGAAGATGGAATTTATTAGTTTTTGCTGGGTTGTCGCAACAGCCACTGAAGCCTTGAGTGGATTGAGTACAGTTCAAGTCAAATGAGCCATCAAACTCCATCCCCAGCTTCATGTGAAAACATTTTTTTTGCAGAAACTACAGTTGAACCCACCTTGAGCTGAATGTTGCACTAATTGGAATTTCTAATGATTCGTTTTTTCGCAGCTCTAGTCTGCAACGGACAAAAATCTAACTAATTAAAGACGCAATAATAACGACGGGTTTGCTGCATTCAGGACGAGATTTACTTGATTTCTTTTTAACTCATTTCGTATCAAATTCATTAAATGTTCCTTTTAGAGCCAGAACATCCATACCGTTGCCATTTAAGTCACTTTGTCAAATGTTCGTAATTATTGAAGATTGTCGCTATATTTGTTTTGAGACCGGATGCCAGAGAGAGTCCTTGTTGGAACGTGTGCTTTTCGAACCAGTTTTCGAATGCTAATTAAATGTGATTAATATTATATCGCTGTGTTTATCAAAGATTTATATTATTTTGCTTCATCCAGAACAGTGAAGATTTTTAGCAAAGAGCATACTGAAATCGTTGCTTTTTCTTTACCCCAAGCCTTCAGTATCATGTTTAATATGCCACCATCATATAAAGTAACTCGATGGCCAACCAGTCCCAATTTGATACTGAGCTTTTACGTGAAGACACCTTAGAATTGCGGTCAAACGCGCTGATGAGTCCGACATCCATATCGTCTTACTAATCCTGTGAAGAAATTCGATATTGTTAAAGATATGGATAGATTGTTGGAGATCGGATCACTTTTAGTGCAAGGAATTGGTTCGGAATCACAAAAAAATTTAAAGAGATTCCAAAATCCAAAGACATCTGGAAGTTCTTGGTGGTATTCACGATGAAGAACAAGCCGAGATATTCAGTTTSCTTATTAAAAATTTCAATGTTTCACTTTACAAAGAGTCGAGTAGAGCGCTTAATAAATATGTATGTTGTTCTATRAAAARTATCGAATGTAAATATTTYCTGCATTATGCAAGTATGATTGGAATTAGATCACWAATTGGCATCTTGAAATTCTAATTAGTGTCTCACTCCCTGCATTATACAGCTGAATATCTTAAAATAAGCGGGATTATGGAAACGCGCTSTTTTTATTGAGTAAYTACAGGATCGGCACATGCACGGTTTGGAGAGTTTTTTTCAAAAACATTTTTTATTTCAAYATATGTTCGCTTGAACTAATTTTTAAAAACTTTTAAAAAGGCGAATATGAATCAAATTAACGGCAGCAGTACTAAAAATTCTTCAAGGAAGTTATTTTAACAGTTTAAGTTGTAARTCGAGTAATTTTCTTGTTRCCCCTYGCTTTTGAATTTTTGAAGAWATATGCTCACCTTGTAAATSCTGATTTCACTAAAAACTTTTTTGAATGGTGTTTTCTGGGGAAACTATTTCKCCTACTTTTTGCTCATTGAAAAATTCCCATACGAGAACAGGCCACATCGTCTTATTTGAATATTGCTTAAAACWCCTACCATCACACCGATGCTGCACGGGCAAAAATCCATACTTTTACAATAAATTTTAAAAAAATTTTCAAGACAGCTACTTTTAACTTTACAATTTCAAGCTTAATGCTTGYAGTTTGTARTTTTTTCAGCTATTCTTAAGTGCATTTAAATAACAAAAACTCCTTGAATGGTGGTGAAAATATTGATTTGTAGCCGCTYTTGTGCTTCTCAATCCTAGCTAGGATCATAAATCGCGTGAACTGAAATACAGTTTCAATGCAAAAAAAGAAGTACAATTTTGTACCTTCGGTGTTGTCAGCAGAAAAGAAATAACTGTGAGAACCCCCGGTGTACATACCGCAACACTAATTATTTCAGCAACGGTTTCAGAAGAATGGAACGAGGTTGCACTTCTAGAGGACATTTTTCTAATTTTTTGAYTATTTTTATTCAAAAACAAAACCACCATAYAACAGTTCATTGYCTGATACTTGGATTTGRACGAAAATGTTTTCAGTTCTCACCAGTTGAGCCTAAATCCACTCARAAATAGTTCTCTAAATCTAATTGGATTGCTGTGACGTGTGAATATAAAAAAGATGTGATGGGTGGAATATAAAAAAATATAAAATGAAGCTGCGAAAACAACAAAATAAACACGMGAYACTTTGTTGATATGACCTGCTACGTCACAATCGGGATAGGCAACCGACGATACGKATTCGGCGTTTTTGGCGGAAAATATGTGATTTGAATTTAAATTCGCTTTAAAATTATTATGGGAACTTTCCTTGCAAAAAAATTATATCAGTGTAATGATTGCCATAACTACTTTCTATATATCAACATTAAAAAAAAGTTGAAACACCCTATTGGAATGCTGTGACAATTGATGGGTGGAATATAAAAAAATGTTCCAATAGTCGGTGTCTCGTCGGATTTATTACAGCCGCCTGTATTTACATAGCAGACTAAAAGACCCAAAGAATGTTCCGCCGGTATTCTGCAAGGAAAAATGCACGGAATCAGTATTAATACTAGCGGTGAGTTATGGAATACGTGGAGCAGTTGACGGGTTAATTATGAGAAATGCTAAAAATGAGAAACAGTTGGGGGAAAAAGATCGCGGCACAACCGTAAAGGTTCCTCTGGAATTGTCACTAGCGAGAATTTTGAAATTATTGTTGCTTTTGCTTTGGAAGCTTCGACGCGATACTTTTACCAATCAGCCTCTAGTGACTTTTACCTATAGGCTTATTTAGATTTTTCCGAATAATTTGCTTGTTCATTTTAGCCGTTGCCTCTGTTGCTTTCTTCCGCTTTTACATCACAATGGAAATTAACTTCTGGTCATTTACTAATAACAATAATCACCCATACTGAAACAGTTTTATAGAAAATCTGGATCAAAAGCTGCAGATCGCCAGTAGAAAGTGCTGATCAGCCAAGTAATTACTGCTTAATCGTTTTACAAGCGATTTATTGCACAAAAATTCTCTAGCTCATAATTTACTTACCGTTGACCTCTTGTAGTCAAAAACGCTCAAGTTCCTGTCGGGGAAAAGGCTTTGTCAATTGAAGCCATTAGAGCGGAAGAGAATGTTTTGGAGGAATTTAGAAGAAATTTTAAAGTGATAGTTGAATCACACATGATCGAAGAACATACTTTGTAGCTTAACCGAGAACCTGCAGGAATTAAACAGTGTAAATTGAACACATCAGGTAAAACTAGAGAGGGGAAAAATCAACATATTCTAACATGTGCCCAAACAATGAAGAAATCGAATAATGAATAGTCTCATTGTTTAGCGGCTATGATGAAGCTACAGCATCGGAGGCAATTGAAATTGAATGTTGGTTCTTTGCGATTTTTCCAAACAATGGTTCATCCTGACCTTCAAATGGCCGAATCCATAAAGATGCGACTACAGCGTGGAGATTTATGCGTTTCGTCTGTCCGAACGACAACGTTCCCCGCAAAAAGTGGACGCAATTTTCGGCAACCGCAAAAGAAAAGGAGATTGAATTCGAGACACTATGAAATATGCATGGTACGCGTTTGGAGAGCGCTTTGCAACCTAACGGGACCCTTTTTCTAACTTGGGTACCGTACTTTCGATTATACATTATATAKACAGTGTGGACACTTAAGTTGGCAACAAATCMAAAACTTTTTTACTTTAYTWGTATTACGGCAAARMGAKCTWCGTTAYGRAACTTTCTTTCTTTCAAAAKTAACGATACTTTACTCTTGCGCAAWRTTCAACTGAAAAAAACGAACATTTSRGATTTTTCAACATGCAAATCTTTTCATAAAGAACATTTTTTGCGGAAAATGAGCAATAAAAAAGTTTTCCATATGKTGCCTACTTRAATAGCCCTACAGGGTGATTCGTTGCAGGAAAATATTTTCTCAGTTTTGCACGAGAGAAAGGGAAGAACGCCGGTTTTCAATCGCTCCTTGAASGCGATTTGAATTGAAATTTAATGGAAATWTCTCAGTTTTSAGCGAGAAAAAAGAGCCTTTAAGGCCTTTGAGGCAAAARAGCAAGTTTYGTAAAACTCAGAAACCTACTTTGAAAGTKYTTCGCTGATCAAAAAMATGKTTTTGCTGTACAGTGAAGTCGCATTTGAAAGAAGCGTAACCGGATGATTTCACACAACCATTATCTATCAATCGCAACCATATTTTCCTTTTTCTTCAAATTAACAGTCCATCCACGCAACGTGTGACATCTCCTTTTACACGCACGCATCGCATGTCGTGCAACAATCAATATCGTCCTATCTCGATTTTATTTTCATCGATACGACATCGATCAAATGCGAGTAAGACGTTGGTTAAGATGCACGTCGATGGTATTTTTTTTGCATAAAATCCTACCATGACCTGGGAGGTACCACAGAAGTATTCACGTTAACATTGCTTTCAGTTTCGCTCTCAATCCGACGAAAATATGTTGTTCATACACCAATTGAATTGTACTGATTGTAAGCCGTTTATTGGGACATTCGGATCTTGCAAGGGGCCTTGGGCCGTGTGGAAGT
>NW_026018715.1:12722008-12723386 GCF_020466585.1 Dendroctonus ponderosae
AGGATAATATAGAATTAATGGATGAGAGCGAGGTGGAGACTAAATACTTATCTTTATTATCTAAAATCAAATAATTAATAAGCGAAAATTAGGGAAATAAGCCAATCTCTAATTGAATTTCCAAAACATGTTTCTACTCATTTGCAATGCCGCTGAGTAATTGCCAAGTGTAAATGAAGATTGGCAAGCTTTTATTGACTTGTTTTCAGCAATAATTGATACTCATTCATTATTGAATGATGTGCAAAAGTTTCTATATTTAAAAGGTCCTTTGTCGGGTGAAGCTTCAAATTTAATTAATAACTTACCGTTAACCAATGAAAATTATAAACAAGCGCTGGAATTATTGAGAAATAGGTTTGAAAATAAATTAGTGGTCATTAAAAAGATATGCTAGATACACCTCATATTACAAGAGGTACAAGGAAACAACTAAGAGCTTTTTTAACACACATAAAGCAGCACGTGAATTCATTGGTAGCATTAAAGTTGCCGGTCAAAGAATGGGACGTCATATTAGTTATTCTTTTTACGCAAAAATTCTATTATCAAACACATAGGGCTTACGAATTGGAAAAACATATAGGGCTATCTTCAGATACACAAACACTGCTGCCAACTCTTGATGAATTTCTGACTTTTCTGGAAAAAATATGCACTGCTTTAGAAAATATAGAACTCGATAATGCAAAGGGATTTAACAATTACGGGACTAAAAATGGGTCTGTGGAGAAAAATGAGAGGAAGTCATTTTGTGCTCAAGAACAAAATCATTCATTTACAGGGCAAAACGCAAATTGTAACTTCTATAATGGGAATAATCATACAATTTACAAATGATATAAATTTGCTAAACTATCATTGAGCGAAAAACGACAATTTATTCAAAATAATCGATTATGTTATAATTGTCTGAGAAAATCGCATAGGGTGACAGAATGTCAAATAAAACAAGGATGTGGAACGTGTAAAAGAAGACACCATACACTTTTACATGATGAGCAATTGAGCAATGCTGACAGGGATACTTCTCGAAATAAAGAGTCAAGTAACTGAACAATTGTGATAATACAAATTTGTCGGCATCAGATCAAGGACAAGGAAATACATTTTTGGGTACAAGTGAAAATGAATTTATAGGTATTTCACACGGGAGAAACTTAGGTATTTCAATGGCGGAAAATCAAATACCTAACCCACATAGCAAAATGATATTCCCAGAATATACCTGGAACATTCATGTGATGTACATGCATATTCCTGGGATATACATGAGTTTCATTATGAACATTCCATGCATGTCCCAGGAATCTGTCAGAGTTAATACACTGAATGTTCATGGTATGTTCTGGGAATGTACATGGTATGTTCAGTGAAT
>NW_026018715.1:12723486-12727406 GCF_020466585.1 Dendroctonus ponderosae
TTTTTCTGGATTTATGTAGGGTTTTTGAAGTTTTGGTGGAACAAGTGGAAAAATGAGAAACAATTTGCCATTTCCTGCATCCTGTAATTTATGTGTTGCAATATTTTTGCTATGTTAAAAACAAATGAGACTTGAGCTCATTCAGGAACCGGTCCATAATGTCCTTTCCTAATTGGCAATTCTTATCAGTTAATTACCATGATGAAGGGAATAAATCGGTACATATATATTTGTTTGCAGCGGGGATTTTCAAGTAATTGCTTAAACGGACTGTGTGATTTTTTATACTTTAATATCCCTCTAATTGGATATGTTTAATATTTGCACTTTTTTTCCCATTTACCGTTACCGCTTCCATATTTGAACCCGCGGTAAAAATTTCCGCTAGTCACCCTGCACATTTTTACGTTCTTTGTTAGATATAAATGAGCATTTAACAAGCTCTAAATCCATTTACGACACGTTTATTGTGGTTAAGACGTTATGAATCATGTTTTAATACAGCTTAAAATCACCGTGCTTTATAACACCATTTGTTAAAAGCTACTTAGCTGGAGTTTATGGCACTTTCGATGATTGGTTCAGAGTCCATATTTCATTTGTTTGCACGAAGAGATGAATGGATTCAAACAGTCAAACACCGCATTGGTTTTTTGCATCGACTTCAGTTTTCCTCGTATCAACACTTTGATGGTAATTTCCTCTGAATCATGGGTTCTTGGAAAGGCATTCTCGCCTGAGGTCTGAATAGGAGAACCGGGTAAATCACTAGTAATGATTTTAATGCGAAGAGAACTAAAAGGAAGGCCGACATAATCAAAGAGATATTAATGAAGATCTATAGTGAGCGAAGGCGCCGATGGAGCGAGAGGATCGTACATATGGAACAGCGACGTAGGCAGTTTTTATGGTTTCTTTGCCACATCATCTTCTCATTACCCCTTCGGTTCGCCTACATATTCACTAAGACTTTGAATAGTTTACAAGGATTTTGATTCCTATTTTACCTGTTGATTCAACCGAATGTAATTTGCAGCAGCCCGGGTTTCCACGTCACTGCTTCCCTCCTAAATAATCCGTCCAAATCATCAGACAATAAAAAATTCCCTAGACGTATTATAACGACCGTAGGCAGGGAGCTGCAGGTATATTATTCGACATCCAATTCCTTGATAATGATTTCTTTCTCACGTAATAAAACACACATAATGTTGAACGCCACACTAACCCCGTCCCATTCCACATATCGGAAACTTTAATGCTCCTTCTTTGTCCGGAACGCCCATATTGTCTTTAATGGTTTAATGATGCACCTGTACCTTTTTATTCGGGGCAGGTAAAGTCGTTAAAAAAATTACTATTCCTATATCTCTGAAGGTAGTCTTTGAAATTCTAGCTGACTTATTCGAAACTTTTCAGCTTTTGAGTAGCAAAAAATCCCCTTCTTCTGCTAAAAGGAACTGAATGGAAAATCAACGGAAGCTAACTAGAAAAACGCCATATGAAAACACGTTAAATTATTGCTACATGCTGTCAGTGTAGATATGAGAACATATTGATCTTCGGGTGCCAATTGCATATGTGCATATTTATTCCCGCTGATAAATGATGGGTTCGGCTGACGATCTGTCTGGTCTTTAATGAGCGCTCGAGATTTAGTTTTCCTTTAATGGCCACACGGAAAAATCAGACACAGTCTTATATTATCGACGCAAATTGCAGGAAGTTCACAATTTTCATGTTTAATCTTCCAGTTTACGATAATCTAGGCAGAGATTCGAGAATTTATAATGCTACCGTATATATGTCACATTTTATTCTAATCGCCGTCGAGATTCAGATCATCGTAATGGGGTTTAGTTGTTTTCGTTTGATTTCCATCGCAGCAAAGTTGATATGAATACATTCAGTTTCAGCTGATTAATCAGATTTTATTGATGTTTACGTTACACTTGCCACTCTGCGTTAACTACATCTTTCTAACACTTTCACAGTTCTGATATCGGTATCCTGTGGTTCTCAGCTTCTGTACGATTCCTTTCCTGTTTGATAAAATTGTTCAACTGATTAATACATAGTCAACTGGGAAGCTCAAAATCACACTATTTAACCCGCACGCGTAGCATAAACTGAACACACCCAAACATGTACTAAGCTGCGCTTTATTGCTTGCAAGATCCATAGTTCGTCTGGTCGACTATGGCCGATATACGAGGGAGGGAACGCTAGATTTATGTAAATATGGATTGACTTAGAAGTTTGGGCTACTAAATGGTTAAAACACGAAACGTGTTCCCCGTGTAGGTTGCGCGGGGAGTGATTTAGTGAGAAAAGCAGCATCCTGTATATAAACCGAAAAATAATCGATCCATTATTCAGTAAGGCTCAGATCGGGGGCCCATCACTATTCGCAAGTCGAACTGATTTATTGGGCAGAGTGTGCCCATTGTCTCAGCCCAATAATGGGCCGATTCCCATGTGATCAAAGGAACCGACGCGAGTCGCACATTGATGGGACAATGGTGAATCGGTGATGTGCCCGTGCGACTTCGTATAGTTATTGGTCAGTGTTTTGCTACTGTTACGTTTTGGCGACTTTATACAGGGCGAATGCTTACCAGAAGAATCAGCCAATAGCCCAGATTGATTTTACTTGGAAAAGTTGCGAAAATACGCCCAAAATCTAAGGAGGAAATCAAGAGGAAGGGAGCTTGATGACCATACGCAGTACCGCGTCAACTGAGGAAGGTGCACGTAAAAGGTGAAGAGAAGCAGAAGAAAATATTGGAGCCGAAGCCACATTATTTGAGAGAACTGGAGGAAGAAGGATGAAAAGCAGTTGTTGCTGAAAGTTTCTTTCATCTTTCCATTGTGTTTCTACTTCGCATCAATTTTCATCAACTAACTTCTTCTCTGTCCATATTTGCCTGTTCCGTTCTGTTCTAAAGAAAATGCAGGTCAAAGACCAAGGGAAGGAAAAGGAAACTTTGAAATTAGTGAAGCTGGAACAAAAATTTGTAGAATCAACTTGAAGAGAGAGAATGAAAAGACGTTGTTTCTCAACTTCTCTTTCAACCGTTTATTGTGTGCCTCCATTTGTTGTCAGATCTTCAACTTTTTTTGCTGGTTTTCTCCCTCTTCAGTTCCATAAATTCCAGGTCCACTGAAAGTTGGACCAACTAGATGTTCGTCCATATTTCCCTTTCCTATTTTATTCTAAGAAACGTGCAGGTAAAATGCCAAGGAAAGGAAACGGAAACTTTGAAAATTTTGAACGAAAATGTGTAGAATAAGCTTGAGGAAGCAGAATCAGAAAAAGTTGTTGTTGAACTTTTCCGTCAATTTTCTTTGTGTGTTTCTGCTCGCCTCAATTTCTTGTCAAATCTCTAATTTTTTATTGTTGGTGTCCTTTCTCATGCGCTCCATAAAGTTCAGGTCTACTGAAAGTCGAACCAACTTCATCTTCATCAATAATTCTCTGTACCATTTTATTCTAAAGAAGGTGCAAGTAAAAGACCAAGCCGCACAAAGAATTGTTTCGCCCATTCCTTGTTTGCTTCTACTACAACTCTATTTCATTTTAGATCCTTGAACTTTTTATTGTTGGTTTCCTCTCTCATGTCCTCTCATGCCTCTCTCAAAAGTCCAGATCTTTTGAACGTTCAACCAACTTGCTTTTCTGTTTCATTCTAAGCAAAGTGCGGGTAAAACACCAAAGGAACGAACTTTGATGAATTAATGAATGAACTTGAGGAAGAAAAATGCGAAAAAGTTGTTCGTCTCCATTTCTTAAAAGATCTTTCATTTTTTATAATTCATTTTTTCTCTTATGCGCTGCATCAAACCCAGATCTACAAGAAGCTGAGCCAACTAAAGGCCAAGGAAAGGAAACGGAAACTTTGAAAATCTTGAACGAAAAT
>NW_026018715.1:12727506-12731476 GCF_020466585.1 Dendroctonus ponderosae
TTTTTCTGGATTTATGTAGGGTTTTTGAAGTTTTGGTGGAACAAGTGGAAAAATGAGAAACAATTTGCCATTTCCTGCATCCTGTAATTTATGTGTTGCAATATTTTTGCTATGTTAAAAACAAATGAGACTTGAGCTCATTCAGGAACCGGTCCATAATGTCCTTTCCTAATTGGCAATTCTTATCAGTTAATTACCATGATGAAGGGAATAAATCGGTACATATATATTTGTTTGCAGCGGGGATTTTCAAGTAATTGCTTAAACGGACTGTGTGATTTTTTATACTTTAATATCCCTCTAATTGGATATGTTTAATATTTGCACTTTTTTTCCCATTTACCGTTACCGCTTCCATATTTGAACCCGCGGTAAAAATTTCCGCTAGTCACCCTGCACATTTTTACGTTCTTTGTTAGATATAAATGAGCATTTAACAAGCTCTAAATCCATTTACGACACGTTTATTGTGGTTAAGACGTTATGAATCATGTTTTAATACAGCTTAAAATCACCGTGCTTTATAACACCATTTGTTAAAAGCTACTTAGCTGGAGTTTATGGCACTTTCGATGATTGGTTCAGAGTCCATATTTCATTTGTTTGCACGAAGAGATGAATGGATTCAAACAGTCAAACACCGCATTGGTTTTTTGCATCGACTTCAGTTTTCCTCGTATCAACACTTTGATGGTAATTTCCTCTGAATCATGGGTTCTTGGAAAGGCATTCTCGCCTGAGGTCTGAATAGGAGAACCGGGTAAATCACTAGTAATGATTTTAATGCGAAGAGAACTAAAAGGAAGGCCGACATAATCAAAGAGATATTAATGAAGATCTATAGTGAGCGAAGGCGCCGATGGAGCGAGAGGATCGTACATATGGAACAGCGACGTAGGCAGTTTTTATGGTTTCTTTGCCACATCATCTTCTCATTACCCCTTCGGTTCGCCTACATATTCACTAAGACTTTGAATAGTTTACAAGGATTTTGATTCCTATTTTACCTGTTGATTCAACCGAATGTAATTTGCAGCAGCCCGGGTTTCCACGTCACTGCTTCCCTCCTAAATAATCCGTCCAAATCATCAGACAATAAAAAATTCCCTAGACGTATTATAACGACCGTAGGCAGGGAGCTGCAGGTATATTATTCGACATCCAATTCCTTGATAATGATTTCTTTCTCACGTAATAAAACACACATAATGTTGAACGCCACACTAACCCCGTCCCATTCCACATATCGGAAACTTTAATGCTCCTTCTTTGTCCGGAACGCCCATATTGTCTTTAATGGTTTAATGATGCACCTGTACCTTTTTATTCGGGGCAGGTAAAGTCGTTAAAAAAATTACTATTCCTATATCTCTGAAGGTAGTCTTTGAAATTCTAGCTGACTTATTCGAAACTTTTCAGCTTTTGAGTAGCAAAAAATCCCCTTCTTCTGCTAAAAGGAACTGAATGGAAAATCAACGGAAGCTAACTAGAAAAACGCCATATGAAAACACGTTAAATTATTGCTACATGCTGTCAGTGTAGATATGAGAACATATTGATCTTCGGGTGCCAATTGCATATGTGCATATTTATTCCCGCTGATAAATGATGGGTTCGGCTGACGATCTGTCTGGTCTTTAATGAGCGCTCGAGATTTAGTTTTCCTTTAATGGCCACACGGAAAAATCAGACACAGTCTTATATTATCGACGCAAATTGCAGGAAGTTCACAATTTTCATGTTTAATCTTCCAGTTTACGATAATCTAGGCAGAGATTCGAGAATTTATAATGCTACCGTATATATGTCACATTTTATTCTAATCGCCGTCGAGATTCAGATCATCGTAATGGGGTTTAGTTGTTTTCGTTTGATTTCCATCGCAGCAAAGTTGATATGAATACATTCAGTTTCAGCTGATTAATCAGATTTTATTGATGTTTACGTTACACTTGCCACTCTGCGTTAACTACATCTTTCTAACACTTTCACAGTTCTGATATCGGTATCCTGTGGTTCTCAGCTTCTGTACGATTCCTTTCCTGTTTGATAAAATTGTTCAACTGATTAATACATAGTCAACTGGGAAGCTCAAAATCACACTATTTAACCCGCACGCGTAGCATAAACTGAACACACCCAAACATGTACTAAGCTGCGCTTTATTGCTTGCAAGATCCATAGTTCGTCTGGTCGACTATGGCCGATATACGAGGGAGGGAACGCTAGATTTATGTAAATATGGATTGACTTAGAAGTTTGGGCTACTAAATGGTTAAAACACGAAACGTGTTCCCCGTGTAGGTTGCGCGGGGAGTGATTTAGTGAGAAAAGCAGCATCCTGTATATAAACCGAAAAATAATCGATCCATTATTCAGTAAGGCTCAGATCGGGGGCCCATCACTATTCGCAAGTCGAACTGATTTATTGGGCAGAGTGTGCCCATTGTCTCAGCCCAATAATGGGCCGATTCCCATGTGATCAAAGGAACCGACGCGAGTCGCACATTGATGGGACAATGGTGAATCGGTGATGTGCCCGTGCGACTTCGTATAGTTATTGGTCAGTGTTTTGCTACTGTTACGTTTTGGCGACTTTATACAGGGCGAATGCTTACCAGAAGAATCAGCCAATAGCCCAGATTGATTTTACTTGGAAAAGTTGCGAAAATACGCCCAAAATCTAAGGAGGAAATCAAGAAGAAGGGAGCTTGATGACCATACGCAGTACCGCATCAACTGAGAAAGGTGCACGTAAAAGGCGAACAGAAAGAGAAGAAAATATTGGAACCGAAGCAAAATTATTTGAGAGAACTGGAGGAAGAAGGATGAAAAGCAGTTGTTGCTTAACGTTTCGTTCATCTTTCCATTGTGTTTCTACTTCGCATCAATTTTCATCAACTAACTTCATCTCCGTCCATATTTGCCTGTTCCCTTCTGTTCTAAAGAAAATGCAGGTCAAAGTCCAAGGGAAGGAAAGGGAAACTTTGAAATTAGTGAAGCTGGAACAGAAATTTGTAGAATCAACTTGAAGAGAGAGAATGAAAAGACGTTGTTTCTCAACTTCTCTTTCAACCGTTTATTGTGTGCCTCCATTTGTTGCCAGATCTTCAACTTTTTTTGTTGGTTTTCTCCCTCTTCAGTTCCATAAATTCCAGGTCCACTGAAAGTTGGACCAACTAGATGTTCGTTAATATTTCCCTTTCCTATTGTATTCTAAGAAAAGTTCAGGTAAAAGGCCAAGGAAAGGAAACCGAAACTTTAAAAATCTTGAACGAAAGTGTGTAGAATGAGCTTGTGGAAACAGAATCAGGAAAAGTTGTTGTTGAACTTTTCCTTCTATTTTCTTTGGGTCTTTCTGCTAGCCTCAATTTCTTGCCAAATCTCTATTTTTTTATTGTTGGTGTCCTTTCTCATGCGCTCCATAAAGTTCAGGTCTACTGAAAGTCGAATCAACTTCATCTTCATCAATAGTTCTCTGTGCCATTTTATTCTAAAGAAGGTGCAAGTAAAAGACCAAACCACACAAATGGAAATATTGAAGGTGTAGGTAAATAGAATAAGAAAAAGTTGTTTCTGACAATTGTTTCGCCCATTCCTTGTTTGCTTTTACTACAACTCCATTTCATTTTAGATCTTTGAACTTTTTATTGTTGGTTTCCTCTCTCATGTCCTCTCATGCCTCTCTCAAAAGTCCAGATCTTCTTAACGTTCAACCAACTTGATTTTCTGTTTCATTCTAAGTAAAGTGCGGGTAAAACACCAAAGGAAGGAACTTTGATGAATTAATGAATGAACTTGAGGAAGAAAAATGCGAAAAAGTTGTTCGTCTCCATTTCTTAAAAGATCTTTCATTTTTTATAATTCATTTTTTCTCTTATGCGCTGCATCAAACCCAGATCTACAAGAAGCTGAGCCAACTAAAGGCCAAGGAAAGGAAACGGAAACTTTGAAAATCTTGAACGAAAAT
>NW_026018715.1:12732475-12763899 GCF_020466585.1 Dendroctonus ponderosae
ATTAGTGCAGGTAAAATGCCTGCAGTTGAATGCAATTACGAATATGCTCACCAAGCATGCAACTCATAATCATTGGCAATTTCAGATCGGTAGCAGGAAGGCCTATGTAAATTCGAAAAAAACTGACTAAGTTGATGACATCTTTGCTGAGGATGTTGTTGAGTGCATTTTCGATCGGTCATGTGGTGGGCAAAAGTATTTTGCTTTGAGAATTCCTCAACAAATCGAACTGCTGCAACATACAATACAATATCGCTTCATTATTTTCTCAATAGGTTCAATTTCCTGGCCGTACCGTGTTGTTCTAATTATCGACATAGAAACTCTATTATCTTCAAAATAGGGCCTATTCTTCGTGTTGTTTATGAGTTTCTATCAAGCGGTTAAATCAATTTTAGATAAGATCCATTCGTGGGCACACAACGGCCGTTTCAACTGCTTCTGGGCATTGCTAATGGTACACTGTCTGGTATTGGTCGAATACGTTTTTTTCCTTTGCCTTTAACATTATTTTTTCAATCTATACATTTGTTGCAACGCAGTGTTTAATTTCCCTATGGTAAAGTGTGTCTCATACATTCACATTCACGTTTATTTATCCACGCTCTTCACATACTCTATGCTGTGAAATTCTTTTTATCAAACAAGTACACTTCGTTTTTCCATTAGCGTAATACAGGATGGCTTCTGGGCATCGCCAGTAAGTACTACAATACCCATTGAAAAAGCAATTAATTTTTTTCGGGCTATTGGTATTGTAAGCTACGTACCTATTTATTTGCAAGTTACATCTGGGCACACTATGTAGTTAGTGCCAAATACCATTCATTTTGATTGTACATCTTCAAGCGGTACCGTTACGATTTTTAGATGAGTAATTATGAAATGATTGCGGCTTTTAACCACTCAAAGTTTGGTACTTCGATCAAATTAGCCCATTTTTTCTTTCAATTGCTCTTGCTGTGTTCGTGGATTAGATATTTGTCCATGGTTGTTAGAGGTGTTTTAAATACTTGACTAACTTAATACAATGTTTGTTTTTAATTATTCTGACGTGTTTCAATTGCTTTTTGATCTTCACTGTTTTACAATTTGTCTCTTTTTACAGCGCTCAAAGCTTCAAGCATTTAGTGTGTTTTCGCATTCCTAAACTAATTGATTTTTTCTAGCTGACAATGTGTGTTTTGTCATTTCTTCAATAAAGTGTGCAACCTTTCATTCAGCAACTCAAAGTTACTTTATTAGACGTTCGCTTCCATGTGATTGTATCTCTGGCTCTTCACATAACTTGAAGGCAAAAGTAACTGTTACTATCTACGGTAATAGGAGTTAAACAACGACTTTATTAAGTATCTTCAATTAATTTCAAAGGGAAAGTACACACCTAAGACCGAAAGTGGTTTCAATATGGGACGACATGATCTGAAAGTATAAAATTTAGTGGAGAAAAAGGTTCCTTGCTTTTGCTCTGGTAACGATGAAAAACACTGTAGAAAGTAATGTGGAACGTAAGTGTTTTGTTATCACTTCCTACTGTTAGGTATTACGTTAATTATTATTCGATGAGAGGTGCAAAGCCGCGGTATCCGAGTTCCTTTAGGGCAAATGTTGAATAATTAATTTAATCAACATTTATTAGATAATGGGATCCAAACGTGCATCAGGTGCTGCCTTAATTTTGGCTCTTACTTTTCGATATTACGGGTTGACAAGATACAATCTATTTTTTTTAATCCTCAGCCATGTAATTTACTTCTTAATGATCTCATTGATTGATGATTCGGTTTCTTCAATTCCTCTCCTCTTCATAACTTTAAATTATGCTCAATTTCAATTAATGGGGGCTAAGGCTTGGTTGGATTCTTCGCTTTTTTACGTGGAATTTGAGACATTTTGAGCGGTTTGCGAAAATTTGGGGCTTTACATCGTATAAATTTGAAATGCGTGTGTTTTACCTCAAAAGACAGTTTGTGGTCTAACAAGTTTTTTAGTGTGAAAATATTGAGTGTAGTTGCATTTGTCGCTTCTCTGCTATGGAAATTCTATGCATAGAATTTTAGGCATTTGATAAGTGTTTTCCCATTCCGTGTTTTCCGCTGCTCATAAATCAAACATCTTAGATTTGCTCCGTTTTTGTGACAAGGACACTTGAACTAATTTTAAAGTTTTCCAAACTGCCCCTTTAAATAGTGGGTTTATTCTTGGAATTTTATTGCATAAAATGACGACCCCAAACTGATTTTTTTCACGGTTTTGCGTTCCGTGTTTCAATTGCAGGCAATTTCCGTATAAAATAACCAAAGTATAATGTGCACAAAATGCTACTAATAATATATTGCAGTATGCAGATCGGGTCAATAAATAAAACAAAAATCGAAAACGGTAAACCGAAGTATCGGATAATAGTCGAACAACCTTCAATGGCCTTCGGCAATATTGCGGAAAATTATGCCTGCCGAGAATTTGGACCAATCAACCGCATTACTGTAGTATGAGAAGACATGATCGGTTTCCAATCCGATTCTTTTAGAAAAAATCGGCGCAAATTTTCCACAAAAATTATCAAAGTAAATATTCCAAATTCGATATCGATCAATATTCGATTCTTTTCCTGCTCGTAAGCGACCAGTCCGGGGCGTTTACATTTTGATGTATGATCCACTATGCATGATGGATTAGTATTGATTTAAATAAGCCGATATCGTGGTTGTTCGTATTAGGAGACGCCTACGAATCGGTTCTGCTCGATTGTTTTAAATGTGGATTTGACTAAATTGGAATTTTCTTTTGTCGATGAAAGGAACGGTGCTTAATCATCGGGATTCCCGGTATTCTAGTAGGAGCATCAGCCACTTTCTCCTTGCAGCATTTTTGCTGGACGTTTTTCGCCCACAAGAACTAAACTGGTTTGACTATTTTTCGATTAATCCCATCTAAGTGTAAACAATAGGAAATGTTGGATCGAAAACCAATTTATTTATTGCAATCTATTTGGGGAATCATTGTTACATAAACCACATTTGCTTTTCTTATCATCATCAGGCAGGTAATTGGGCTTGATATTCCAACGCTTTCCATTCGGGTCGTTGGACGGTATCAAATGCCTTTGAGAAATCTTGCCACTGAAGCCAATCCTGCTTGTTGAGACTGACGATCCATTTGGCAGTCAGTAATTGGGATTTTTCGTGACTTCTGTAATCTTCCCCATGCATGCATTCCGCTCGGTCATTAATAAGTATTTTTCGTGGCGACCTTCACATACAGGTGCGGTACCATTAGGTACCTCCGCACCATCATCATCTTGGCTAAGTGAAGCAAATCGAGATCGTGCGGCACCTATTCTTTCACCTTTGTCCGAAGACTTATGTGCGGTGAAAGAAATCGTTTATTTACCGTTCCCAGATAGCAGCGACTCTCAGGAAAATAGGAAAAGGAAAATCGGTTTGATGTGATGTTTCTGCTGAAATATTCTTTCACTTATTATCAATCGGTCCCAGCTGCCAAAAGGGGCGTTGGTTCTACAGCAAGTGAAATATATGAAGAGAGTGTGCTCACAGAGGTGATTACTGGCTCTGTGTGAAGGAAAAGCCATTATTACTAATGGTAAACTTCCTAAAATAGCTAGCCACTAAAAATCACCTCTCATCGGTTTAATTGACGTTCCAAATTGATTCTGATCAATTTAAATTGATCATTACTGTCGCCAGCGACGATACGACCAGCCAATTCAATTAGCTTTATCTCTTTGATGATACTCTTCCTATTAGAACATGGATTATATTCTTGCTGCTCAAGAAAGCAGTATTGTTTCTTCGTGTCCAGCATGACCAAACAGATTTAATTCTAACACTAGCAGGGCGTGTAGGAAAACGCTTGAAACATTCCGGAAGACACGAGGCAGGATACCATCGATTCTCAGCGGCGCTCATTTGCTGATTCCCATAAATTTGCGGTCGTTAAAAGGCGATGGCTTTGTAGAAAATTGCCGTTGCACCATTTATCAATAAATAAATATTCGAGAATATAGATAAATTTCGTAAATGTTGCGTTTTTGACATTCACCGTTCGTGCCGGACATCGACCTTGCTCCAATTTCTGCAGCTTCATAAGCGCCGACATGCAGGAAATGTCTGTGCTGCTGACGATCTTCTTCGACGTTCTTTTGGAAGTACCCACATTGTATTAGTGAACATTCACCGCGCCAAACCAAAATCAAACAACATAACGCACGATTATGGGGAGATTAAGAGCATTGGGCGGTGAAATTAACGCAAAAAACTCGCATTAACGCGGGGTTCTACAGTTGATTGCTTGAGCTGAAGAAGCAACGATGACTCGAGTGGAAGAGATTTGTTGAAGGCGAAAATTTCTAGATTCTTATCTTCAGCATCTTTTGCTTGGGCATTTGGGAAAGAAATTCCTCAAGAGTGTTCATTTCACAATAAAGAACGAGTTCTCTATCAAAAGATAATCAAGAACCTACGACAACTTAGGCTCCAGATGTAATAGAAAATTCTTAGCTCGGCAGCTTCATCGAGGGTTCCCGGAAATATTTTTGAACTTGACTGGAAAATTCCATTTGAAAGAACGGAGTTTTATTTATAAATCCTCAAAATATCAAAGTAACACCATTATCAAGAACTTTAAAGCGAATTTTTGCACTGGATTAGTTTTTGGTGGAAAAAGTGTTTGAAAATTCATGTCTCAAACTCAACTTGAGGTGGAAAATTCCAGGAAACTCCTATGGAAAATGCCAGCTTTCTTGTATAAGGCCGGAAAGTATCAATTTCCGCCATCATCAGGGATTTTAAAGAACATTTTTGAAACTGGCAAATAGCACCAAACTATGCTTGGAAGATCACATTCAATTAAGCACAAATATTCATAAATAATTTCGCGAGAAACCCGCTGTTATTATTCCCCTAATTCCTAGTCACTTTACTTCGAGAATCTCTGTCCACATCGTCATTGCCCAGTTAGTAAATAGCAAAAACTCCAAATTTTTTACATTCCGTGTTATACCGGCATAATACAAGCAAGCATAGCAAATAAATATAAATAAAAATCATTCGCAACTTTGAGAACGTCCCGAGGCAGCAATTTCTTGCATAAAAGACCCAATTGAAAATTGAGCAGAAAAACAACCGGGTTTCGAAAAAGGACAAAATCATTTTTGAACAGCATTTCAAAATTAAACCAAACATCAGCTCAATCGAACAGTAAAATCTTCAAAAAAAGATGAAACTATTAAAAGTATTCCTGGTAAAGTTACTGCAACCGTCGTCGTTCGCAGAATTAATAAAGTTCGTTAATAAAGGACCTGTTGAGGCAAAATACCCAGAAAAAAAAACAAAATTAGTCTTGCAACACAAAGATCAACCTACTCAATTACTCTAGTCGCCTAATCAATGCATCAACATTTCTTCATCAGTATATCCTCGACCGAGGAAAAATCACGGTCAAGCTGCAATAGGTTTTCTAATGCAGATTGGAACCAGACAAAAAACCTCAATAAGGTCGAGATTAACTATTTGCATGTAACCAGTAATTAGATTAGTTTATGAAGCGTAGCGCAATTAACGTTTTTCCACTTCTGATACGTTTGTTTTCTTATAACACGACAAAGGCTCTCTAATTAAAGTAGATCCCAATATCCAGTTCAGTTTTCTTTTGCCAGGCAAGCACGGAAAGTAACGGATTTTCAAAACCAGACCAAAAGTGCCTGCTCAATAAGCCATATGGATACAATTACCAAAGCGTTCATTTATCATCCAAACTGTTCTGGGGCATGTACTTATAGAGAGACTGTCAATATGGTACGTTATTTATACCCCTTTGGAGCGGGCTTTTAATGATATATTATTCTTCGCAGCTTCTGCATGGTGTCAAAGGCCTTATTTATGGCGTCGGATATGACTCCAATCGAATTTAAAAGCCTTAATTATAATGCGCACTTTTGATGGATCGGTTTCATATTGAACGACGAAAAAAGTTCGGTTTTTCAATTTCGATTTAATTTTTCTCCCAGATTCTCCTCAAGTGGACTCCTCAATATTCGCTTCTCCTTCCTCCTTTGCAAAAGCTTCCATTTTGCTTCCCCTTCTTAACTTAACCACGTTCACATGTACGTTTGATTCAGTTTTGTTTAGACCGTGTAATTCAAAGATGAATTAGATGAAAATTTTCTGGAAATGGATGAAACCCGCCACTGGCAACCATAATCTACCTTATCGTTAATTAAATCCTCGAGACGATCGTGGCGACATCCCGATAGTTGTTTACGAGTTTCCTATTCAAATCAGGCTGGCCATTTTATTGCCATGGTGGATTTAAAACTGTGCAATGAAATTTGTCCCGTGCAGCTTTTTATCGGGACAGCTGAATGAATATGTTAATGATTTTTATGACTTGTAATTAGGGTTTCACATAACTCGGGTATCATTTGCATTAATTCGACGTTTCGGAACTGCATGCGTCGTTCTTCGGATTGCATCCCAATCGCCAATAATACCCGGTTTTCCTCAGCTTAATCGAGCAGATGGATGGCTCAATTTCAAGCCTTTTTCTAGTTCTGCAGCTTAAATCAGTAGAACACGTGGAGGAAAAATGAGTAAACCATGTCGTTTGGATACGGTGAAATCATTGTAGGATTTATGAGTTAGCTCACCTGGTTTTACACATTTCGAATGGGTATAACTCATCGCCCGTCCGACTTACAACGTTTAGCTTCTGATTTATGCGCTCCATTAAGGCCGTTCTCGCAAAAGGCATATTTAATACCTTGAACACTAAGCGCTCACCATTTAAAGATATTACTCTTCTTAATGGCGCTGAGAAGAACAAAAAATTGTGGCGGAAAAGTGGAGGCATTCTGCCGCAATCGCTTCTCTAAACAAGCCAACATAACTTTGTGGCCCAGAAGTACAATCCACTATTTAGTTGGCGGCCTAACGGATGCCTACTTATTCGAAATCACTTTTACATTGTTAACAATATTCGATTTACTTTACGGATGGACTGACAATCGGATTCGTGCTGGTTGATCTCTTCGAGTCAAGTACTGGCCGGAATACGTTCCGGATTTGAACCCATCAGACGAAACCACACGAGATATTGAACACGGGCGGTATAGTCACGATTTGGTTTACATTTTATTAGCGGTTCAAACAGATGGATCGATGCTAAAGCAAATTGATAATTCTATGAATCTTGAAACTTTGAAGCGAAATAGAAAATTATTTTGTCCGGACGCTTCGCAAGCTGGCCTGCATGACCGCAAAAGCATATTTTGATCAGCATAACTTTTCAAGTAAGTTTGTGACAACGGTTTGGATTTTTCGACCCTTGTTTGAAACTTGCACTGTTGGGACTTTGGCATGGCGCAGCACCAGTCTGAAGATGCAAGCCACTCGTGCTTGCGAAACGTCAGGAAGAAATAATTTTTCACGGCGGCTTAAAATAAGATTCTTTAGATAATAATTTTAACTTTGTCCTTCAAGACTTGGAATCGTTGAAGCTTGGGGTTCGGGCTATTATTTCACTGTTTCAAGGGGCAAAACTACTAATTCCAACTAGACAGTTCAGGCTTTTTTTTGCGTTTGCTGATGCTCAAACAGGAAGGCATTTAACTCAACTCCTTTTTTCCCACTTCACACTTTTCATATAATTTTCAGTTGGGATTATTTGCTGTTTTCTCAGTATTTTACCATGATATCAGCTTCATTTTGCATAACACTTCCGTTGTCTATGAACAGAAAAATGCCTGCTACTAAACCCCAAATTTGTGATTACAGCCCAAGTCCTATAAGAGCGTTTAATTTATTTCGCGATAAAACGGTTGATTAAGATGTGAAATGTAAATAACTAAACGAACAGTATTATTAACAACGTAAATAATGTCATACTGTTATAATGAAGTCAAGTGCAATAATGCGTCATTTCCAACACCGATAAACGTATTTCTCCATATTTTGCGATTTGCTTCGTTTCCCGTTCATTGTAGGCCACGATTTTTCCACTCTCAATGTAATACATTTTGATTTATGCACAGCAAAGACAACTAATTGCTGATTGTTTGCGGTTTGAAAATAGGAACAGTCACATTTTATTAATCCGAAGCTGTAGTACCGGATAAAGTGGTTCTTTGGAATGCACATGGTGCCAGTAACTGTCTGTTGATTTTTTTTCATCAAAAGATGTGGAGGAACAAAGAGTAGATTGAGATCAATTGGTCAGCTGATTCTGATTAAACTTCCTCACTTGACCAACTAAATGTGAATTTTTTCCCATAGTTTCAGCATTAAGCCATTTACATGCAAATTCGCTATTTACATTAACAATTCAGGCGTACTATTCGCAACATAACAACAATCAGATCGTAGTATAAAAACTCCACCGCAAGATCGCAGTTTTTCTTAATTTTATGCTACGTTGATCCATGTAATTTTGCCATACCCACGAGCTGCTTTAGAGCTGATTAACATTGTTTTGTTAATGCGATATTAAGTCGAAACAATTCAAATAAGTAAATTCAAGTGTGGTTATATAATATTTTTCAACCATCTCCCTAAAGAAACTTTTAAGGCTTTACATCTTTAATTGCCCAAAACGTAAACAAAATGGTAAATTCGCGCGTTGTTTATTGAAAAGAGTGAATGGAAGGAATGGCAGAAAAAAACCATCTGAATCGCGTAATAAAACAATTACAGCTATCTAAAAAGGAATAATGAAAATCAATTATCGCATTCCGGTTGGTCACTTCATTCGTTAGACAAGAATGCATCCTTAGCTCAGCGTCAAGACTGATGAACATTCTAGCAGAATATAAACCACCATACAAGACATGTACGTATCGATTCAACATTGTCAGTCACTTTTTACACCCATTACGAGGATTCGTATTAATTATTGCAGTTAATAAGGCTGATTATATCGTCGAGTGTGCTTTTTCTGATGGTTAGAGTGAATGGCATATTCTTGTCTCTTGTTTTTCTGTTATATTTTTGCAAAATAGTAGTAAGCAACGGGATTTAGACAAAATATACACAACTTTTTGACTTGAGTGATTCGGACTAAAATCATCAGGCCCTGAGCCTTGAAGACTGCTTAAAATAACTTCAAAACGTTGGAGGTTTTTGGAAGAACGTTTTTGTCCAAATCCCGCTGCAAAAAATAACTCTAATTCACTAGTACCTAAGCACTGAAGGTGGCCTAAAATATAGTAGAAACATTGACAGTAGAACTACTCCAATGGAGTAGTTGTTTATATTTTGTCCGAGGCCCTCCAGTGCCTTTCTTTCAGACCGCACTACTTTAATGTGTAAAAAATAATTCGCAATCCGCCTTTTGCGCTTATTTGATTGCAATCAATTTATATTCAAATTTCCCTTTGCCATCGATCTAATCAATTTTAACACGTATACTTTTCCATATCAAACTAGATGGCTAGTTTTCCAATAATTACTGCTGCAATTTCCATGCATAAATGAAACGAAACTTTAATGGACACCGCTTATTATACGAACTAGATAGCGACCCGACAAGTACCACCTCTCCATTAATAGTACGACGCTCGATGAGTCGAGTTTTCAATTAAAATTGCTTTGTTTACATCCTGTCCAATTAAAAAACCAATTAAATGAAAATCTGATGATTTATGGACTCACCGGGTTCGAGGATTTTATATTCCATCCACAAAAACTTGTTTGTGTGTTTGGTTTCGTGCGTCAGGTGGATGGGTATGTCACCCAAAAATAGGTTGTTTAACTTGTAATTAGTCGTGGGTTTTAGATGTTATTAATTTTTTCCTAATTATTACAGTTATTAACCTGCATTTTCTGTGGCGTTTGAATTAGATTCTTAGTCAACTTTGTTCACTAATTGCCGTTGGTTTTTGGAACATTTTTAATTACTCACATTGAACGATGTTAAAAACGGACAATCTTTTGCAAACATTTTGCTCACATGAATAACCGCGATCTTCAGATGTGCTTCGAAATGCCTGCTACCCCTACATTGTTTTTGATGCAAAAAACAGGCCAGAAATTTGTATTTCGTCACATCAACAACCTTGTGAGCAGCAAATGAAGGTTTATGATACAATCCCTTGCAAGACGTCGTTTATTATATGCAACTAATGGGTAAATCGGAGTCGTAATGTTTCATGGAAAAGAACAATTGCGGCACGTTTATGTGCAGAACTAGATCTGATTTATTGTGGCAAAAAAATAATTTTCCTCATTCTTCGTTATTAAAACAGTTGATAGGATAGATCGATAAAGATCTACGGCTACAGTGTAGCAACATAATGGTTTTGAAGTCATTAAAAAGTGCGATTTTACCTAAAACTGCATGCAGTTTCATTTAAAGGTAAATAGTGAACTTATTATAAACAGTGACAAATTACGTCGACCAATTAATTCTTAGCAGTGCAATGAAATTGTCAATTATGTCAACATTTTTTATGAAAAATCTAGTCAGTTTGAACAAATTGGGCTAATTAGGACATTTTTTAAGTTGAATAAAAAGCTGCATTTAAAATGATGGCAAATTTGTACATTATTAATACGATAATTAAAATTTTAAATATTTGCGAAAAATGCCGCAATTTATACTGATTAATTAGCAATAAATTGATCTGAATGCTAACACAAAATATAATTAGCATTATTAATGATGCTGGGATAGATGTGCGAAAAACGCGAAAAAAGCGATTTAGAATAAATAACTGTAGGACAGTGGTTAGTTGGCAGTCAATACATTTTTTTCAACTGTAGTCTCATAACTCAATCAGCCTCTGTTTATTATCAGTTTAATGGATTAACGTCCATGTAAAACAGCTTAATATCCTCATTATGGTAAAATTTATTTTACTTGAAATTAATTAATGGTTGCGCTCAAGACTACCCAGTTTTTTTCCCAAATATATCTTTTAAATTATGTTAATACTTGGAAACATAATCATATAATTTTGAAATATAATATCATCGATACAAAAGTGGACTCTTTCTAATTGGTGTGAGTGATTAATTCGGTGTCATTTCAGAGATAGGAAAGATTGTGCTTTTCACTGCTTCTTGATGTTTTTAATATATGGGGCTGGGACATGCGATAGTAAATAATATTTTAAAAGGAACACCATCCACATAATTACGAGAAAATATCATGCTGCTTGAAAAATACTTGATATCGTATTAATTAGGGTAGGTAATTAGCTGTTAAAAATTAATTATGTGCAATTAAAGCCACAGCAGAAGCGTTCAATCTTTACAAAATGGCCTGTTCAATTATGGGTATGGTTTACACACACTTTGTTTAAAAAGCCTTGCGAAGCATTCTTCAGTCTGTATGTTGACTGGATTTATTGGCTTCAATTGGAAAACTCCAATATCTAGGTAATTTTAATGAAAAGCGTTAAATTACTATAATAAGGTGAAACCATAAACACTTTCTCCGCCCATTGTTCGACACTTTATTGCACTCTCATTTATACATATTTTTTTAGACAATGAATTTCTCAGGCGAATTGTAATTTTTAGTACATGAGTTAAATTTCATTATTTTAAGCAGAATCCGATCCTGCAATAGTCAACGATAATCTGCTCAGCATGACTATGAAAATTCACATGTGGAATATTTCTGGTAAATCATTCAGATAATTGGAAAATAATGTGGCGGACTTACCAATAGCATATTGGGACTTATTACCGGAATTGAGTTATTTACAAGAACCACATTACATGCAAAAGTGAATCAGTAAATGTTTATGTTAGTCATTGAATTTTAGTATCACGACACTAGCATAATGAATATTAATGTTTGTTTTTCTATTTCAGGTAAGTCACAGATTTGTATCTAGATAATGGCTGTAGTAAGGCGTGCTTTTAGTGGTAAGTGTCTCGGATGCGCATTTATTATTATGGCATTTCATGTGATGCGCTCTTAAACGATCTTCTTCCTTATGGCAAGATTTTCTAGTTGATCTACTGGTCTTTTATGGCGTCAATGTGCCTACTTTGTAACAACATTTGTAGAAATTGTACCAAATAAATTCGATATTCTTTAAATTATTCTTGTTCAAGGTCTGAAAGTTACATCAGAAATGATTTAAATTAGGAGCAGGAGGAGGCAAATCTTCAATCTCTAAACTAATGTTCTCACTTCCTGTTTCAAAGCCATTCATTAAAATTGTTCTCAATGGTGATCGAGCCGCCAAAAGGCCGGTTAATTGTTACTTTCGTAAAACTATGGATCCATTAAGAAATATCGTTAAATTAACGGTGGGTTTAAGTGCTGGACCATACGTGGATGTTTTGGTCAAGATAATGGAAGGAGGCCGGTGTAGTAAAAGTGAAAAATTCATTCATGATAATCGAAAAGTACCAAAAAAATGGATTGAAATACATATTTCGTGAACCAATTGGGTTTTATGAACTTCCTCACTTGCTGGTTTTATTAAGAAAACTAGTGGCTAAATTTCCGTCCGTCTAAGGAAATTTACCATCGGAAGTCCAGATAAGGCCAAAGCAGGCAAATGGGAAAGTTGATTTACCAGGGCAAAGTAAGTGAGGAAATGAAGATTAGATTTTCTCTCGAGTTAATCGAAACAGCAATTAATTAATTTGGTTGTAATAATATTATTCAATTATGCAGGTTGTTGTCTTAGACTGCGCAAATTATCATAATGGGGAAACTCAAAATAACACTAATATAAATTTATATTGGCACGTGCTTCCTTTTCGCGAAAATTATTCAAAATGGCGACCATCCCGCAGCCGCACTTCCAGTTACAGTTATAGCAGTGGAATTTAATCCTCATTTCCTGAGAATATTAATAAATAATTTAGATGCCGGACTTCATGCGGCCGAGATCAATGCCAAGAGCGATCAATTTATTAGAGCATTATGTTTAATATACAGTGGAATTGACTTCATTGTATGTTATTGATTGCCTGTATGTTGTATGTAAGTTTAAATTATGTTCGAACGCGCATTTGTTGCAAACAATTAAAATTAATATACATACATTGGCCGCGTTTGGGGTCGAAATGTACTGAAAGTAGGCGGTTCATGTTGCAATTTCTCGACGACTTTTCTATATTGCTTTGGTCCTACATTCATTGAAAAGATTATTTTCAATGTCTTATTGCTTAATTGGTTTTCCAATTTAAGTCCGTTGTGTGGACATTGATGTTAATTTCGTCCCATTCTTCATCGGATGAACTAACTTTTAATCCAAATTAGTTGTATCGGTAATTTATGCAACGGTCCTTTTTAATATTAAACAGTAAAATATTTAATTAAATATTTATCAGAACAGAGTAATGCTCTTAAAAACTATAAGTTGCTCTATCAGGCCGAAATTGCGTAGGTTTAAGTTTGGAGATTAAAAGCACTTTAAGCTATTAATAAATGAATGAATTAGTAGTTTAGTATGCACGCTATTTTAGGTTGTTATGCACCATTTATTAGATGTTTGAATCCATATTTTTGGTCGTTTTTATCGAAAATATTCAACATAGGCTGATTCAATGGTCATCTAGTAAGATTCTTGGTGCAGATAACGCAGGAGTTTACCGTGATTTTGTCTGATTATTCACCTACGGTGTTTCAAATGGTTATTTTTATGTAACAGGTTACAACGTTGCAGTTCCACTTTGCAAATAGGTTCAAAATTCGGTTCCAAAAGTAGAATGTTCTTTTTAAATTTTTGACTAGAAATTCGCCATGATGATGATGAAGAACTTTTACAAATTCTGATGCAACTTAAAGAAGAAAACACTGATAAGAAAATAGAATGGATTAAATAAAATATAGGCTTTGCGTGCGAAAATGTTCTTGTGTTTTTTTGTTGATGAAGCAAGTTGGTCAAAATCTTCAAAAATTGAATAAGTTGATAATCCTCTTGTCCATCTTTTAGCTGAACTTCCTCTGATTGGTCGGGTACCACCAGTTTTGGCAATTTCAATTATTTACGCACGTTATTAAGTCAACAATAACATTAAATAATCCACAACAGAAATGCTGAGCGAAGATTACACCTGAGTTATACAAATGGTTATTGGAAAGATGGCTCGACGGTGTCGCATCGGTTCTGGGCTGGTTACGAAACGGTTCCAAAAATAATTCGGCTACCTGAAACTGCTGTTCCAGGTTACACCTTTGAAACTCTGTTACTTCAGCAGTTCCTTGAATACCGACCCTACCAGCGACAAAATCAAACTTCCTCGAACTCTGAGACAAATCAAAAGTGGAAAAAACAGTGGAACTAGATGTGTGAGCGCTGGCCTGGCCTGTAAGACCGATAATGGGTCCGCTCCAAAACAATCTCACTACGAGCCAATTCTCCTTTCTTCTGCTCTTAATCTTCGTTCAGAAGCACCAGCATCTTCGGCCAGCCCGCGGCAAAATTGTATTGCTTCAGTAACCGCGCGGATGGTGCTCTGTTTTATTTTGTAATGATCGCAACCGGTTGGGTGTGGCCCAAAGCCCTCAGGGTTCGCATACAGGGCTACTGAAGAGTTAACTTATGGACAGGGACGGATTTTGGATTTATCTACCCAATTTGCTAATGTTTGGCTAAAAATTCATTGTCCCAGTCTACAAGGTAGAATAATTCCATATATTTTAAGGCAAGTGAATATTGGGTATTAAGCCGTTGTTGATAGGTATATCTAGTATGTCCCCAGCTTTTTGGTAGTGATGCCAGTTTTAACGGTCTTTTGATTTTAAAATGTGGTTCTTCAAAATTTCATCGATTTCCCCTTGTTGAAATGAACTAGCGACAAAGTGGTCACACTATTGAATGGACATTTGGAAAAAATACGCGCCGATTCTCGTCGTCGGAGAATTTCTCGGGGCGTTTTCAATTTCCTCCATAAACACTTGTCTCGCACCCAGCAGATGATTACCTCTCTCCGGTTCTTTTTCTTGGCGTATGTTTTTCTCATCTGGTAATTATGTAAACCATCAGCCGTTTTGTTCTGATGGGATGTGCGTGTAAGTATGATGCGGTAGCTGAATGCGTGCCCCAGGCCAGATTGGATACCTACCTACCTTCCACTTTGCTCGAACCATTATATTGGATATAGGCCGGGTTTCGTGTGATTCTCCGTAAAATCAGCACCAAAATCCTCTTTGGTATACTCAAAAAATCGTTTGCCGTGTATAAAAGTTGCCATCCACTATTTCCTCACCTGCTCAAGCTGTAAATTGGAGATTAACTTTTTCTAAGCGAATTAATAAGCACATTCAACTATAACAACCATTTAAACAGCCAACTGTAACGGTCCATTCTTGCAGAATCTAGAGTGATGATAATTCCAATCTTAATTATCATAATATGTGTTATTGGAATTAATGAAACATCGAAGTGGCAATTTATAATGGCACGTGCTTCCTTTATGCAAAGTGCATTAAATATGGACAGCCACATGTTCTGTTACAGTTTGCCGCAGCAAACATTTATTTATATCGGGGAAATCTTTAGAGAAATATTGTTTGATCGACGGCCTGAAACCGCAAGCAGTAGATACCTTTACGGTACCACCTTTGATTGATACTGAGAGCTTATTTCGGATTAAAATGCTGCAATCAGAGCACATTGTAGTAGAAGTTATGCGGAAAATTGGACTAAAATCGATCTACATGTATAATCATTTCAGATGCTCTGAATGGTTTCGACCATAAGTCGCTTTTTCGCCGATTAAATTATGAGAAACTTGGTTGAGTTTTTTACAGTTTACCGCCCCATTAAAATCTAACAGCACTTATATTAATGTTTAATAGGTTGTTGAAAAAACCATCGAGCTGAAGAAATGGCTCAAGTATCGCACCGCATTTTCTCGCAAACTACAAGCTCATTGTGTACAGAACAAACATCGTTTGCACGTGCTTAGGTGGCACGTGAGCCAGCACCGAGAATCGTGATCGCGGCTCTGCTTCAGTTGTTCTTCCTTTCTTCAAGGCGTGCAGATCTTTTTTCCTTTCATTCAATCAAGTTCAGATGATATCCGGGATGTGTATGTCGTTGGAACGTCGCCTTACGGCCACATCTAACGCTACTCAGGATATTCACCTCGATTTGCCGATGAAACGCAAAAAATCGTTATCTGATGTTGATTAGTTGTCGCTGTTTTGTATTAATAATGATTGACTGAATGAGGATGATCTGGGGATAACAATGTGACCCACAGCTGATGCTGCTCAGTTAGTAGCTTCCAAACATGCTCAAGAAAGGTCTCTCAAAGTTTGAAAGATTTTTTCGAACCAATTGGAGCTTCTAAATTGACTGCCTCCTTCTTCAGAGACCCTCGCACGATTCTTGAGATCAAAAATGGTGCAAAGATAAGCAACAATGTCGACTAATCTGAAGAAGACGGGAAGATATGAGTGTCATTACCGTAGCTAATAAAGGTAGTTTTTCACGCGGTGTTACCCCCTAGGTGGTAAAGCACCGTACCATGACCTCCAGGCATAAAAACCCACCCAGATGGGATTACTATGCTTAGCGGCCCATGTAAACGGCTGTGATATACCTGCATGCCGTGTTCATCGAGTTGAACGGATTGTTTTAGATTATTTTTGATTTATTAAACATCGGATAATAACGGCAGTCGATCGAGGGGGTTCAGGGGGGCCCAAGCACGCGGAAAGCGCGCCCGTTCGCTCTCTTGTGCAGCGATCTAACGTAGATATCGACAACAATTATGTGTCAGTTTGTTTCTAAAAATTCTGCAAGTTTGTGGATCTTTTATGTTTACTTGACCCAGGCCGAGAAAGTTGGACTTCAGTTTTTTTTATTGAAAATGCCTTTTCAATTAGGGTGACTTTTGTTTATAGAAACCAGAAGTTTGGCAAAAACACAGTCTTTTACGCAATCAATTTATCACCACGATGTCAAAACTTTCCTAAAAAAGGATTTCGAGGCATAAATGTGCCCACTTCCTACGTACTATCGAAACGTTAGGACAAAATCCCAGAAAATCCCCTTTTTGGGAGTGTTTGCCACCCTTGTAATAAATTAATTATTAGTTATCTGCAAAACTTCCAATACATTATGTCTGTATAGTTCAATAAACCCTGAAAATGTTGATTTGTACATTAAAACAGACGTTGAGATGGGAGATGAGATCAATTACTTTGTGAATAACCATTTCTGAATTGTTTAAGTGCCGAAAATAAAAAGCCAAGAGGACGAGACAAAATTAAATTTTATATTTGCTTGTTTGTCCCATGAGATTCTGTCACTTTGTTTTTGTGCACACTTGATTTTCAAGCTCAATACATTGTTTTTTTAATTACTTTCTTTGAGACGCATGTTGGTTTACTGAAGCCGTAGAAAACGCCTGTTTGTTTTCGATTTAGTCAAAGTGGCTGCCTACACCACTGAAGGAAAAGCTTAATAAAATAGATCGCTAGTCAAAGCTAATATGGCCATACGCAATATTTCAACGGACTCGATCGCTTTTAAAATATCGGTAAAAACAAGTCGTTCTACTTCCACAGCGCGATGTAATTGCGTTCTTCGTAACTAAATTAGCAAAAGAGAGAAAAAAAAACGTGAAACGCACCTTGTAAAGTAAGCGAACGAGAAATTCAAATAAATAAAATTAACGCAAATAACTGCCCACGACATATGCTAAAAACTATGGCATTCCATGTAAATGGATTTATTAACACGTTCGACATTTTTCAAGCGACCGTGTTATCAATATTAAAGATATTGAAGGATTAATAAAATGGTGATTAACATTCATGGAACGTAATAGAAAGAGATATATGTGACGTTGAATTTATGCGGTATCTTATCGGGCTTTGACACAAATTGTGAAAGATTGTATCGGATTCATAAATAGACCACATCTTTTATGCAAATGGCGCTTGCGAGCCTGTACGAGCTGCACCAATGCCCGGATAAATCATCCCGCTAATGAATCTGTTTTCTTTATTAATTTTATCCCTACAGCCGGCCTTACATACGTTTAATAATGCGGCATATCTTGCAAATGAACCCATATATTTTCCCAATTAGATAATAATATTAAAACTTTAATTTACTGCATGTTTCGCTGATTGTGCAGATTTTTTCTAGGTGCAGCGCTACTAACCTTTCTCACATTCTTTGGCTTATTTCTTTCTTTGAAACTTCTTTGAGATACTGTCACTATGGTTAAATCAATTTTGTTTTTTTAATTTTTTTCCTGACTGCGTGTAATTGTTATTATATTCTTATCTTTCCTGGGTCTCAATACACACAATAATTTTGAATATCGTTTATTTCATAACGTTTCGGCGAGACAACAGCGCCATCATCAGATTTAAAATTCATACAAACTGATAATTGGTAAACATTACATTCTTTTAGGTCTTTGCTGTCTTGAAGCAAGAAAGATAAATCTAGAAGATTAAGATAGATCTAAGAAGCAAGATAAATCTGATGATGGCGCTGTTGTCTCGCCGAAACGTTATGAAATAAACGAAATACAAATTTTTATTTCACACTTTTTTGCTGACGTTTCGCAAGCACTCGAACTTGCATCTTCGGAGGTGGTTTACTCGACCCAACTCACTTTTTGCCACGGCTTAACTCTTTTGATTTTTCGTCTTCTCTAAGAATCAAGGACTGTCTTCCTCATTGTTTGGGTGAGCTTTTTCTGGATTTATGTAGGGTTTTTGAAGTTTTGGTGGAACAAGTGGAAAAATGAGAAACAATTTGCCATTTCCTGCATCCTGTAATTTATGTGTTGCAATATTTTTGCTATGTTAAAAACAAATGAGACTTGAGCTCATTCAGGAACCGGTCCATAATGTCCTTTCCTAATTGGCAATTCTTATCAGTTAATTACCATGATGAAGGGAATAAATCGGTACATATATATTTGTTTGCAGCGGGGATTTTCAAGTAATTGCTTAAACGGACTGTGTGATTTTTTATACTTTAATATCCCTCTAATTGGATATGTTTAATATTTGCACTTTTTTTCCCATTTACCGTTACCGCTTCCATATTTGAACCCGCGGTAAAAATTTCCGCTAGTCACCCTGCACATTTTTACGTTCTTTGTTAGATATAAATGAGCATTTAACAAGCTCTAAATCCATTTACGACACGTTTATTGTGGTTAAGACGTTATGAATCATGTTTTAATACAGCTTAAAATCACCGTGCTTTATAACACCATTTGTTAAAAGCTACTTAGCTGGAGTTTATGGCACTTTCGATGATTGGTTCAGAGTCCATATTTCATTTGTTTGCACGAAGAGATGAATGGATTCAAACAGTCAAACACCGCATTGGTTTTTTGCATCGACTTCAGTTTTCCTCGTATCAACACTTTGATGGTAATTTCCTCTGAATCATGGGTTCTTGGAAAGGCATTCTCGCCTGAGGTCTGAATAGGAGAACCGGGTAAATCACTAGTAATGATTTTAATGCGAAGAGAACTAAAAGGAAGGCCGACATAATCAAAGAGATATTAATGAAGATCTATAGTGAGCGAAGGCGCCGATGGAGCGAGAGGATCGTACATATGGAACAGCGACGTAGGCAGTTTTTATGGTTTCTTTGCCACATCATCTTCTCATTACCCCTTCGGTTCGCCTACATATTCACTAAGACTTTGAATAGTTTACAAGGATTTTGATTCCTATTTTACCTGTTGATTCAACCGAATGTAATTTGCAGCAGCCCGGGTTTCCACGTCACTGCTTCCCTCCTAAATAATCCGTCCAAATCATCAGACAATAAAAAATTCCCTAGACGTATTATAACGACCGTAGGCAGGGAGCTGCAGGTATATTATTCGACATCCAATTCCTTGATAATGATTTCTTTCTCACGTAATAAAACACACATAATGTTGAACGCCACACTAACCCCGTCCCATTCCACATATCGGAAACTTTAATGCTCCTTCTTTGTCCGGAACGCCCATATTGTCTTTAATGGTTTAATGATGCACCTGTACCTTTTTATTCGGGGCAGGTAAAGTCGTTAAAAAAATTACTATTCCTATATCTCTGAAGGTAGTCTTTGAAATTCTAGCTGACTTATTCGAAACTTTTCAGCTTTTGAGTAGCAAAAAATCCCCTTCTTCTGCTAAAAGGAACTGAATGGAAAATCAACGGAAGCTAACTAGAAAAACGCCATATGAAAACACGTTAAATTATTGCTACATGCTGTCAGTGTAGATATGAGAACATATTGATCTTCGGGTGCCAATTGCATATGTGCATATTTATTCCCGCTGATAAATGATGGGTTCGGCTGACGATCTGTCTGGTCTTTAATGAGCGCTCGAGATTTAGTTTTCCTTTAATGGCCACACGGAAAAATCAGACACAGTCTTATATTATCGACGCAAATTGCAGGAAGTTCACAATTTTCATGTTTAATCTTCCAGTTTACGATAATCTAGGCAGAGATTCGAGAATTTATAATGCTACCGTATATATGTCACATTTTATTCTAATCGCCGTCGAGATTCAGATCATCGTAATGGGGTTTAGTTGTTTTCGTTTGATTTCCATCGCAGCAAAGTTGATATGAATACATTCAGTTTCAGCTGATTAATCAGATTTTATTGATGTTTACGTTACACTTGCCACTCTGCGTTAACTACATCTTTCTAACACTTTCACAGTTCTGATATCGGTATCCTGTGGTTCTCAGCTTCTGTACGATTCCTTTCCTGTTTGATAAAATTGTTCAACTGATTAATACATAGTCAACTGGGAAGCTCAAAATCACACTATTTAACCCGCACGCGTAGCATAAACTGAACACACCCAAACATGTACTAAGCTGCGCTTTATTGCTTGCAAGATCCATAGTTCGTCTGGTCGACTATGGCCGATATACGAGGGAGGGAACGCTAGATTTATGTAAATATGGATTGACTTAGAAGTTTGGGCTACTAAATGGTTAAAACACGAAACGTGTTCCCCGTGTAGGTTGCGCGGGGAGTGATTTAGTGAGAAAAGCAGCATCCTGTATATAAACCGAAAAATAATCGATCCATTATTCAGTAAGGCTCAGATCGGGGGCCCATCACTATTCGCAAGTCGAACTGATTTATTGGGCAGAGTGTGCCCATTGTCTCAGCCCAATAATGGGCCGATTCCCATGTGATCAAAGGAACCGACGCGAGTCGCACATTGATGGGACAATGGTGAATCGGTGATGTGCCCGTGCGACTTCGTATAGTTATTGGTCAGTGTTTTGCTACTGTTACGTTTTGGCGACTTTATACAGGGCGAATGCTTACCAGAAGAATCAGCCAATAGCCCAGATTGATTTTACTTGGAAAAGTTGCGAAAATACGCCCAAAATCTAAGGAGGAAATCAAGAGGAAGGGAGCTTGATGACCATACGCAGTACCGCGTCAACTGAGGAAGGTGCACGTAAAAGGTGAAGAGAAGCAGAAGAAAATATTGGAGCCGAAGCCACATTATTTGAGAGAACTGGAGGAAGAAGGATGAAAAGCAGTTGTTGCTGAAAGTTTCTTTCATCTTTCCATTGTGTTTCTACTTCGCATCAATTTTCATCAACTAACTTCTTCTCTGTCCATATTTGCCTGTTCCGTTCTGTTCTAAAGAAAATGCAGGTCAAAGACCAAGGGAAGGAAAAGGAAACTTTGAAATTAGTGAAGCTGGAACAAAAATTTGTAGAATCAACTTGAAGAGAGAGAATGAAAAGACGTTGTTTCTCAACTTCTCTTTCAACCGTTTATTGTGTGCCTCCATTTGTTGTCAGATCTTCAACTTTTTTTGCTGGTTTTCTCCCTCTTCAGTTCCATAAATTCCAGGTCCACTGAAAGTTGGACCAACTAGATGTTCGTCCATATTTCCCTTTCCTATTTTATTCTAAGAAACGTGCAGGTAAAATGCCAAGGAAAGGAAACGGAAACTTTGAAAATTTTGAACGAAAATGTGTAGAATAAGCTTGAGGAAGCAGAATCAGAAAAAGTTGTTGTTGAACTTTTCCGTCAATTTTCTTTGTGTGTTTCTGCTCGCCTCAATTTCTTGTCAAATCTCTAATTTTTTATTGTTGGTGTCCTTTCTCATGCGCTCCATAAAGTTCAGGTCTACTGAAAGTCGAACCAACTTCATCTTCATCAATAATTCTCTGTACCATTTTATTCTAAAGAAGGTGCAAGTAAAAGACCAAGCCGCACAAAGAATTATTTCGCCCATTCCTTGTTTGCTTCTACTACAACTCCATTTCATTTTAGATCTTTGAACTTTTTATTGTTGGTTTCCTCTCTCATGTCCTCTCATGCCTCTCTCAAAAGTCCAGATCTTCTGAASGTTCAACCAACTTGMTTTTCTGTTTCATTCTAAGCAAAGTGCGGGTAAAACACCAAAGGAAGGAACTTTGATGAATTAATGAATGAACTTGAGGAAGAAAAATGCGAAAAAGTTGTTGCTGAGCTTCGTCTCCATTTCTTAAAGGATCTTTCATTTTTTGTAATTCATTTTTTCTCTTATGCGCTGTATCAAACCCAGATCTACAAGAAGCTGAACCAACTTCATCTTCATGAATATTTTCCTTCATGAATTGGCCCTTGCCAGCTGCAATTCTTTAGTTTAGCATCATTAGTTGTTTCAAACCGTCATTAGTATGGGAAAAGTCTTTCAGCGAGGGTTTAAAAGTCCGAAAAATTTACCAGTTTCGATGTAAATTGATCATCCTCAGTTTTCTCCCAGGCTGAAAATGGAGCTGGAACTGTTAAAGATTTTCTTGGTATCGGGCTGTTCAAAGAAAAAACGACGGCAACTAGTAAAATTGTCATGTCAACTAACGACGTTCTTTCATCTCCGGCGACCGGTTTTTAATTTTTGCAGGATGTGGAAGCACTTATTTCTTAATTGAACAAGAAATCGCCGGGTTATATATCTTAGTCTTGTCTCGTGTCCTGTTTTTAATAAGGCTTATACCGGGCCCGCTGTAGAGTATATCATTTTACCTCAATGTGACGGTGATCGTTATTACGCAGCGTTGATTTATATTTTCCGATCAGCATGTGAATATTAATGCGACTCGAAAGGGGCCCGTTTGATCGCGATTTGGAAAATGCCGAGAACTTCGAAAACAATCCCATGCTTTACCGGCGTTTTTTGATTAAAACGCGTGATCAGATCCGACTTTGAACCATTCTTAGCGGGCGGTACCCCGATCTCAAAGCCCTTATCTTTCCCATATCTTCAGGCCTCCATATCTCGCCGAAGAACTGTACGAATGTTCTCTATGTGTACCATTCCGATGTTCTATTTAATCTGATCTCGGCTATTACCTTTTACTTATTATCTTGTTTTGTTTCACCAGCCTTTGTTTACCAGTGGCGCCACTGTCTTATCAGTATCACTTAAGATTTTGTTTTTTGGCCCCGCTTCTCTTGGGAGCAAATCTCGGCATTAAATCTTCTAATTGAGGGATAAAGTGCTCTAATTCCTTAGTGTGAAGGTGCCAATTTATCCCGGTTAATTCAATTAGCTAATAAAGGGTGTTCCGGTGTGGTGACCATCGGTTTCACTCATGGGGTAACACTTAACTTACCATGACGGAATTATGATATTCAACTTTCCAGTCATTTAGCTGAATTAAGTCGTTTACAGCAGGCTTAATTTGAAAGGGAGTCAACAAGAAAAAAACCGAGAGAAAGATGTACCTACGTAACCAGATAAAAAACCTTTCGCTGATTAATAAGTCATTGTAATTGACTATTAAAATTGATTTAAAGTGCCCATACTATTTTATTGCCCAGTAATAGTTTAGCATTGAGGCAACTCTCTATGCATTCACTTGCTTTGGATCATTGGCTGGAAGAGATGGAGGCAGCATGTATTGTTCCCCTCAGCAAATAATGGCCCATTTTCCAATACCCATCTCACTATTTCAATTACTTTTTTGGTGGTTTGATTAAAATCTTCAAATAGCTTAAGCACACCAGTCAATCATCGCTTTCTTTAGTCATGCCACGCTTTTTCTGGCCGTTTAATTCGAAAAACCATAGGAATACCGATCTACCACGTTGCTGTCATCGAGTCGCACAGATAGCAGTATTTTTCTCAATTCAAAATGAAAAACCAAATCGAATCTCGTGTTTTACGCTGTTAATGTGGGATACAGTTCAGGATTCGATTTTCGCATAATGTTGGTTAATAGTGGGCTGTTCTCGATGAACTTCTTCATTTGTCCGCTTTCGGTTCCCCCAACTAAGAAATCTTTTGCAGAAAAAAGGCACGTTTTAACATAGGAGGGACTGTGAAAGTAATCTGCATTAGTTGATTGCTTTTATATTCTTTAAAGGCATTTTGCAGCTAATTCCAGTAGTAAACTTGCTGACAGTTTCACGTTGTTTGAAATGCAAAACTTTACATAATAATTGATTGATTTCCATCAAAAGATACGGCCATAAATATTGATTTCAAACACTTCATATTCAGATTTATTGCAAAATGCGCGCTTTTAATCATGTGATTCAAGAGAACAAACAAAGCAATTAGGCTAATTTGCTGGCCAATGGCGCAACTGCATTTAAAATAATAAAACTCCTGATAAAATATGAATTAATTTTCATATTTCTGTTTAACAGACTTTCCAGTTAACTTAAAGGCAGACAAATCAGTAAAATCCAACGTTTCCCCAAAAAAACCAGATTTTAGTGTTTTTTTCATTGAACTTACATTGCGCAGGCAAAAACCTGCCAATTACTTAGAATAATATTATGGAGCCAATTGCCGGTCTTGTTAATTGAAAATTGTCTTTTTGCTATCGACTTTTTAAAAGTCCAGTCCTGCCTTTGGTACCCTATTAAATCAGTTTCTTACTCAACTCGCGCTCGTTACTTCTTTTTCTATTCGACATAAAAGGAAAAAGACGGAACGTGCACCAACCCGATCAAAATAGCAATCTGGGCGGTAGTTTTTGCCGGCGTTTCAATTTTTCAATTTGGTAGAGTGTTTGTTTTAGGTTGTTTCAGCAAAAAAATAACTTTGGCTTTGATTGAAATCGTCGTTTATTGGGATGATGGGCAAAAAACTGGACGAAGGCGAGAATTGATCTGCAACAGTACCGATGAAATTGGTTCGTTATGAACGATGAATGAAATGGTATCGTGGGAATTCGCTTCAATTTACTAGGAAAAAGACATAAGACAACAGCAGCAATGGCACTTTTTTCAACCAACCAGTTTTTAGTTATTTAACTATATTGAATGGCGTAACAATGTGCTCACTTTTGGCTTCTATGAATTCGTAATTATCAACCAAGGTTCCTTCTAAAAAGGTTTATGTCATCCTTAACATTTGCTCTAAGTTTAGAGGCTGTGATTTTCACATGCAGGCGTGCACTCTTCAGCCACATTTTCATCTGATCAAAAAGCTCAAATTTTTCAAACGTTTTCCCAGTTTTTCTGAATTAAGTGCCTCTTCTACATGTGCCTCTTCTACATTAAGTCCCATTGTATCCTGTTTAGAAGCTTATTCCTGTCTAACTGAAAGTTAGATTTGCGAAATCAACCAGTAATCGGAATCAAACGAAATTTCTCCCAGTTATGAAAGAAAGATGCTTCTATTATAGCGCGAAAGTTTAAAGGTGATTTTTCAAAGTTTGCATATGTTTTTTTAAACTGCATTTTTGACTGACTGAAAGTCGAAGAGTTGAAAAAAAATACATGAGTGATCGGAGTCAAACAAAGTTTTTCCCACTTATGAACAAAGGATTCGTCCAAGAGAGACCAACAAGTTCAAAGTTGTGCCTCCCATGGTTTAGGATCTGCGATTTTTTAAGTTCGGATATGCACTTGCAAATGCGGTCTATTTTTGACTTACTGAAAGTTGAAACTTTTTTACAAAATTGTCAAGCGATCGAATTTAAATGAAATTTTGTCTATATATTAACAAAGGCTTTCCACATTAGGGTCTAAAAAGACAGCATTTCATCATCACTAGTTTAGAAGTTGATATTTTTCGCCTCCAGCTCCAGAGCCGTGAGTTTCCAAGTATGAGCATGCACTTTAGCGCCGCATTTCTGACTAACTAAAGTTGCAGATTTGTGAAAAATCTCAAAACGTGATCAGCATCAAATAAAACTTCGCGCAATTATCAATAAATGCTTCTTCTATGGATCCACAAAAATTATTGCTGTTTTGGACTGCATTTTGAGAATGTTTGAAAGTGAGACTTGCAATGAATTTTACGAATAAATTTACCCGCCGTTGTTCAAAAATGCACTACGCCCCAACCAGTGCCGATTGAAACGAGGTTTTTGTGACAATAAATAAAGAAAACAGCACTCTCTAACTTTGTATGGTTTGGTTTGCTTGGATCTTTGAGCTGAATTTAGAGAATTTTTCTAAATAAGAGTTGCAATGAATTTCAGGAATAAATATACCCGTCGTTGTTCAAAAATTCATTACGACCCAACCAGTGCAGATTGAAACGCGATTTTAACCACGATAAATAGAGAGAACTTCACTCTATAACTCCGCAAGGTTTCGCTTTCTTGGACTTCTGGGCTAAATTTAGAGAATTTTTCAAAGTGAGACTTGCAATGAATTTGATGAATAAATGTACTCGCCATTGTTCAAAAATGCATTATGACCCAACCAGTGGAGATTGAAACGCGCTGTTGGCGACAATAAATAGAGAAAACTTCGCTATATAAGTCTGCAGGGTTTAGTTTGCTAGGAGTTTTGGGCTGAATTTACAGAATTTTCCAAATTGAGACTTGCAATAAATTTCACGAAAAACTACACCTTTCTGAGTAACAGAAAATTCTGTGGAAAATCAACCAGTGATTTGAATCAAACAAAATTTCGGGCACTTTTTAACAAAAGCCCCTTCTATAAGTGGCAAGAAGCTTAAAATTCCATCATCTCTAGTTTAGGAGCTGTGATTTAATACGTATGGGCATGCACTTGTGGGCCACATTTCTGACTGTTCAGAGCTACAGATTTTATATACAATCAACGAATTATCAAGCTAAATTTGGTACATTTATCGACAAATGTTTCTTCCATGAGTGGGCGTATGATATTTATGAAATAAAAAAAGGTCTTTTGTGGTTTTTAAAAGTCTAAGTTGGACTAGAAGTGTTGGATTTTTCGGTCGGTTACAAAGCGCCCATCATACATTAGCATATTATGTTGTCCAAGAATCGCATTCTTCACTAAAGCTTCAAGGCATGCATTTTTCGTCGAGGAATTAGACAGAATTCTTGCTTGGGGTACTTGTAATTCTCCGTGGAAAAGGGAAAGAGCAAGACTCAAATAATTGCCGATTAACAAAGATCTCAACCTACCTGAAATGTAAAAAATCCGCAAGTTAGATGAATGTTCAAGTGCAAAATAAGGAAAAAAGCATTAATTTGAAATGTTGTTCCAACATGAGGGCTGCCAGTAGTTGAGTGATCATTAAATAATCACCAATCACTACGGAAAATGACTTATCATTTTAACGGTAAGGCATTTATTGAGACCGACCAACATTAGCAAATATGAAAAATCCATTCAAGATAACGTCAAACTATTTGAATCAGAATAAACGCGGCTACCAACCAAGCCCAGCGATAAGATCAGGCAAAGTGCATAACTAATCGGCATTTCCTATCTTTTTGCTGCAGCTAAAAGATTATAATTTCGCATGCATGCTTACACAGCTATTTTCGTCGTTTTTTTCCACTCCGCAGCTAAATCTTTGAAATAACCGCTATTTGCCACGATCGGGTCGAAAATCCATTTGCATAGCAGGGCACTATGCAATTTACCGTCATTTTCTTCTAAACGAAAATCCTGCCAGCTACTGGGCAGCCAACAATGTGGGCATTGAGCGGAACAGTTCCCATTATTCAACTTTTCAGGAAATTGTCCTGTTTCCATATTTGCTGGTTGATAAATTAATATTTTTTTATTATAATATGCAGGCACATACTGATTACGTTCGAGAATGCTTCGTTTGAAGATACATCGAGGCCTGTCATCACCGGTAATTGATTAACTCATTTGAGATACCCCGGATTTAATGTCTTTTCATGCAGTGAATCACCCGATACGGGTATCTTAATCTTGGGCAAAAAGCCAGCGAAGAAGCGTTTAAAAATGACAGTCTGATTGCAATTTAATTGAAGTTATATATCTATGTTCTGGAACCTATCGGCTGCTTCATGGTGAAAAACACATTCGATGCGTATCCCAGTTACCTTCAAGTTTTCTTAATTGATTTATATTGGAGCATATCAGTTTCGCAGTAAATTTACGATTGGTTTCGTTATGGAAGCGTTATTCGTCTTAATCAGTTAAGTGTGATTTTGAAAATTTCAATCGGAAACAAGACTGAAATATCCCTCATTATTCCATGACTATTAATCACCGCTCTTGAACCAGTTGGAAAACGAACCCGCTGATAAGCACTTGATTAGATTTGAGCTTGACGATCAGATACGCAAAGGACAGATTTCCCACTTTAATTATACGAAATCGAAATAAGCTACTGGGTAATCATAACGATATTGAGCGGCATGTAACTTCCACTATATCATTATTTCTGCAGGGATTTTTAACAGCAGCCAGCGAATTTTTTCCTTTTAGGATGATCTGCGTGCAGATAGGAACCCATCTCGTAGATGCATTATTCAGTAGCAAATCGATTAAGCAAATTATTTGTTATAAGAGTGCAACAAGGTGCTTGCAAAGATTGTGTTCCACGAGAACCCAACCCAGTGCCGTACAATTAAAGAGACATTGGAACATTAATAGTGATTGTTGCAATCAAGCGTGTGTTCGGATGTTTTGTTTGATTTTTTTAGAGTCAGTTTTAAGTTAGGACGTTCTCACAAAATCGTTTACGAGAATGGCGGGCATTTAGGTGAATACTTTGCATAAAAACATTGCTTTTCTTCGGCCATTTCGATTCGATTTCTCATGAACAAACCCATTACTATTAGAGTATTAGATTGAATGGATGTTTCAATGTATTTTGTTACACCAAAAGTGGTGTTGATTCTTCGGCGCCTCTGCCCTTGCCCATAATATCCGAACTACATGCCTCTATCTTCTCAGCAGATATGAAGAGATATGGCGCGGTTGCTGCATGCAATTATTATTAAAATATTAAAAACCAGGCCGGTTATAAATTGAGAGCGTCGAAAAAGGAGATGGTTTTTCCATTATAAGATCCCCTAATGGGGCGATTCGACCATATGGCGCTACTTTGCTGGATACTCTAGAATCCAAATGGAAGCGCTAAGCACTGCTTTTGAAGCTTTACCCCTAAAAGGGCAATTTGAATTCAACAGTTTTGCCGATAATTTTCTAGCAATTATTCCCGTTTCTGATCAGTAAATATTCCGGTTATACGCCCCTAAAAACCTAGGAACTCGGTTAGTTATGGATAAGTTTAGACGCTTACATGCAAAATGAATAAATTTTGCTGTAATTAGCTGCGGGATTAGGTTCTTTTATGACAGCAATGTTAGAAAAGGTGAAATAATCACGCATAACCGACTGAAATGAAGTAGAAAAAGTCGCACTGGGACTAACCCAATCTTGTGGAGTGGCATTTAAACCATACCTAATTCATTCGTTACAGATTGAATATTATCTAAAGGTTATTGGGAATGATAAAGTTGAACCGTTCAATCTGCAGTTCAAACTGGTTCTGCTAGTTGAACTGAACTTGAACCAAGACTTAAAGGAAATCATAGCGATACAATTTTTAATTTATACTTCATACAAACTTTCGTTGCTACTCAGCCAATTTTGACGTGCTTCTTTTCTTCATCTGAGTTGCGGTTTTGAGTCCAACACGCATCGTATGCATGTTTGAAAAGAAACGCCTGCAGCGCCTTGATAATGAAACTGGGCATATGAAGCCTAGAAGAACCTAATTAACTGCTGGTTGATTTTTTAGTGTTAAATACTTGCAGCTTAGGTACCAGCATATCATAGGAAATGGTTTATGATGTCCATTCAATTCAATACGCGCGCTTAAGCCCTTGCTCGTCTTTTATGGTGACCAAAGCAGCCATCCTGCAGATTCCAGCCGAAGAACAGCAGCGGCAGCAGGCAAATAAGGCCCTGTTGGCGGCTCCGATTGTGGCGGCAATTTTCTTTGATGTTACCGCGACCGCGCTTATCTTCAATTGCTACTGTTTATCCACAAAGCACCGCTCTTTAGCATTTTTTCGTATTTTGTACGTTTTTTGCTCGATTCTTTGCCGTTTCGTGATTTTTTTTCTCCATCGAATTCACCGCTTTTAGTTATAGGAACAGGGTTTTCTCGATTCGATTTTGGGTGAAATGACAGTGAAATATACTTAAGAATACCTACATGAGTACACGATTTGAGGCTGGATCCAGACTATTTTCTATTTGAAGTGCGAATGAATCGAAAAAAGCAAATTAGYAGAKAATTYTTATAATCTAATAGTGTGTAAATMAAAGRGATCAAACTTTTTCCAAGATACGAGGTTTACCTTAATGCCTCTGGTTCTGAAATAGAAAAAAACATGTTTTTTGTGAATTTTGCATTATTTTATTTGCTACCCTATAGAAAATTTATCTGACGCACCATTTTTTTTCGCAAAAAGAAGAGAATTGCACTAAATAACGCTTCGAACAGTCATAGAATCGCCCGCAACAATAAGAATTTATCCAGTTCCAAAGTTGGTCCAAATTTGTCAGTGGAACGCAGATTTTCTTGAGCAGTTTATTTTGAATTGTTTAATAATAAACCGTTCACTTTGTCAATATTTTGCCTTTTGAGTGTTGATCTCGCGAATGTTTTGAAAATATTCGCAMGGCAACAAAGTTACACGCAAACTTAAACGCAGTTGTTTACTCAAAGCACTTTTCGGCACAAACTATGTGCGGTTGGTTTATCRAAGATTTTCAATAGAAACACCTGGAAGAATCGGGGAATTTCAATTCTCAAATTGCRTATTTTAGRCGCGAAAATGCCCCGATTTGTTCGGGCGACTTGAGGAGATTTTTTTAATTTCACCATAATACTCTCTTAAACCGACTTTGAGTTTTCAAAAAATTWAAAAAACCGGAGARGTTTGCATGTGTTGAAAACACTTAACGATTTTTWAAAAATTAGTTCAATTAAAGCTCGACAGCTAATAGTATTGAGGAATSTGAACAAAGTAATCAAGGAAAAACCCATGACAGAAAAATTTAWTTTTRATTMATTTTGAAAGTTAATGTRTAAATTTGCTCTCGATTTTATATTTTACGGGTTTTTCTGCCTTCTTCTGAATTAGTCGTGAACTCAAACGAAAAGTGAATTAGATTTTAGTTTCCAGACGAACGCTTTGGATTAAAATGTATTCCAAATTAAAATCAAATCCTGGGCTCTTCAGTCATTTATTGTCTATTTATCAATTAAAAAAACGTTTCGGTGTTTTCCACCATCATCAGTTT
>NW_026018715.1:12763949-12778686 GCF_020466585.1 Dendroctonus ponderosae
TTAAAGTAGCAACAACGCTACACATTGAAACTGATGATGGTGGAAAACACCGAAACGTTTTTTTAATTGATAAATAGACAATAAATGACTGAAGAGCCCAGGATTTGATTTTAATTTGGAATTGAAACACAGTCAGGAAAGTACGTACATTAAAATTTATAAAAATCATTAAAACGCTCTTGGATTAGCAGCAGCAGAAGAGCAAGAGCAGGATTTAAAAAATTGAATACAGAAATTTGAGAATCGAATTATTTAATTCGATTTATCCCAAATGTTTTTGGGTTTGGTTACTAATGATATTAATTTTTTTTTTCATTTACAGATCCGGCATCGTTTCGGCTGCTACGATGAGGTGTCGTCAAATAACGGGCACAAAGTCCGGCACTGTAATTGGGTGCGATTTGTGCGAGTTGCATCTGCATTTAATCCTTCGGTGAATTTTGTGGCCACCAAAGTCCGCGGGGAACCCGTATATGAAGCTGTTAAGCCCATACCGCCAGATACCGAGCTGCTGGTTTACTACTTGCCTGAAAGACCTGAAGAGTTATTTTTCGTCAGAATGAGAGCTAGTTTATACAGGCAGACGATGGACTCGATATTAGAAGGTTGGTATTGCAACTGTAGCATTTTTCGCTTGTTCTTCTCAAAGGTATTCAACAAAGACTCATTTCGCGAGTTCTTGATCAATTTATGTTAACGGTTGCCTGCTGGAAACAAAAATTTTCTCGTTGTGAGATATCAGCTAGTTGGGACTTTCTAGTGGTAGTTTACGCGACTGCATTGAAAGTCTCATTAACAGAAATAATTAAGGAATTGCACAATAGTCTTCAGACAATAGAACTGCACCGTCTAATTGGAACCAATCAAAATGCAAAGCTGCGCAAAATGTTCCATAAATCTGTCGAACGCGGCCAATCAAATTATCCATTGTTCTTTTTAGGTTCTCTTGATTGTAGGATTGTTTCCCGTTTTTGTTTTCGGAACCTTGCTTGTTTACGGTCTAACGAGCATCGTGCTTTTTCCAGCAGACCTGCCGCATTATGTAACTCCAGAATTAGCATCTCTAAAAGGAGATATGAGCAGCCGATTACTTACGCTGTCTGCGTTTCACTTAGGAAAAACCTGAGGTTTTTATGCGGTTTTATTGTTGCAGATTCTCCCCTTGATCTCTCCATGTCGCTGCTCACTCGCGCCCTATCCGGTTCTCCACCATCCGAACAGGATGAACGAAAATCGGTTTCCGGAGATTCTTCTGCCGCTTCTTCGCAGGGCGATCTTCCAGAGTCGACTGTTCCCACTCCGAGGGCGCGGCCCCGTGAGCGCACGTTACTCCCATGTGGAGTTTGCAGTAAAGCCTTCGACCGACCGTCTTTGCTGAAGAGACATATGAGGACGCATACAGGTCAGTATTGGCTTTTAAATCGCCACAAAAATAGTAAACATTTTTGGGTTTTTCAGGTGAAAAGCCTCATGTTTGCATGGTTTGCGGCAAGGGGTTCAGCACATCGTCCTCACTCAACACCCATCGAAGGATCCACAGTGGAGAGAAACCTCATCAGTGCCCGGTTTGTCTTAAGCGGTTTACAGCGTCGAGTAATCTTTACTATCATCGCATGACGCATATTAAGGTGAGACCACAATTATTTTTTCGGGGTTTAAAACTGAGTCAGTGTCTGGTTTTCCAGTCGAAATTGAGATTTTAGTGGAAATTCCGTAGCATTTAGTTGCGCCATTTGAGTTTCACTTTATCGATGCACGAGAGTGGAGCTTGATTTTTTAACCTAAACTGAATAGTGTATTTCTTGTGTCGGGCCTTTTCTGGGCATATTTTCGATGAGAACCAAATATTTTTTTTGAAATAAACCGATGATTTGGGGCATGTCTAGATGAACCCTCTTCTTGAGGAACAATTGGCGAAAAACATATACGTAGCTTAATTGATGATGGAAAGCCCTTGCAACCTGAGCAATTTTTAACTGCATTTTTCTCCCGAGAAACCAGGGGTAAATCGAAAAATGCATTTTTCATATGCAAAGTGATATGGAAGTTCGTCCACTCTCTCACAAGAATTAGTTTAATGTTTAACATTTGAAGTTTCGAAGAGCGCAATTTAATAACTAACCACAAATACGCTCCAACGTTTGTCGACAAATACCTACTTTACAAGTAATCAAAATGCTTGCACTTTTTCAGCAAAAATAATTGGCTTTTACTAAACTGCATTAGTTATATATTTGAAACTTTGAAGAGCACAATGTAAAAACTAACCACAAATTCGCGCTGACACCGCTTGTTTGATAACAAATATCTGTCTGCGTTATTGTTGTGATTTTGCATAAAAATTGCATCCTTTTAACGACTACCATTTTTAGACGTAAAAAACATTAATTTTTGCTGTTTGAGATGCAGAGCAGAAATTAGTCGTGCGTGCATATCCGTCCAGCCGTTTTCAGGATTTTGACAAAACCTACTTGCTGCTCCACAAGAAAAAAGGCCCATTTGACTCAATTCGGGAATTCCTTTGATTTACTATTAAAGTTAAAATTTGGACTAAAAAGGGAAACTTTCCCAGGCTACCCATCAACGAACCAGTCATTTCTAATAACTTTTTAATCCCTGATTCAATAAGCTACCTGCTGTTACCCACGTCAACTTCTTGACAAATCTGACCACTTAAGCCCTAATTCACCCTTTTCATCGAGCCAGTGACGTCTCATTGTACCAAATGGGGCTCCCATATGCCTCATTGAATGTGACTTAAAAAAAAGAACGAGGAAAAAAGCGGAATTATTGTAATTATGATGTAACACATGGCCTGCGCCCGTTTTAGGCAGTACCATCGTGTTGGATGGGTGCAAGGTGGATTGTGGCGGGATTTTTATTTGAAAAAGGACGGACGGATGGATGGGTTGATGGTATCCGATCGGAAACACCTGTTCTGGTCAACTGATAAAAACGTTCGTTACTTTTTGGGTCGAGGAAGCCATCGGGATCGACAAAGTTCCGTTCTCTTGCCCTTCAAAGAAAATTGCGAACCTGGAAGATTTTCCCAATAAAACGATTGGAAATTAGGTAGCTATTCGTTGTAAATTACAGTGCATTGATGCTTCGATGCACTGTAATTTTTTGAAGAAATGGTTGTTTAAAAACTGAGAAAACGGAACAGTTTGCGCACTTCTAAAGACACTTTTTGCTTCAATAAGTTGCTTAAGATCTCCAAATCGCCCAGAAACAATCAAAACTGATTGTATCGTCATGTATATTGAAGCGTTCAAAACTTTGCCCGTGTTTCATAGGCACGCCGTTTGAGAAGTCGTAGACAAAGCTGAAGAATTAGGCAAATACTCGTCTAGAAGCGACAGCTCGTTGAAGAAAATACCATAAATTAATACATCCTTAGCCAAGTAATACGCGTTGTAATGGCATTAAATTCTCAGTCGACAGGTGTGTGACATTCATCCTTGATGAACATAATCCTCTAAATGAAGGACTTAACTTTTTAAATCTGTTAAGGCCAGCAGAATTTATCGAGTTTTTTCCCCCGATTTAGCACTCGTCGTTTTTCTTCTTTGTGCTAGTGGTAAGTGTTAATTTTGCAGCTGCAGTTTTACATGAATCGTCTGAATTATCAATTGAATATTTGCAAATTCCTTCGCCGCTGTGGTGCCGGAAGTCAATATTTCATATTTCGGGTTTTTGTGGGAAACGTTAAAAACGGTTGGGGACGCTCACATATAATTTCAATATACGTGCTATCTGTGACAAAACCACACAAAGACGTGAATAAGTTTCTTGGGTTTAAGGCATGAAAATCGCTCAACTTGAACGCCGCTATTCTAACAGAGTTTAACGTCGAACTGTGGGAAATTCTACCAGGACTGACAAAAAAGATGCTTCAGTTTACTTCTGCTTGAAAATATTTATTGAATGCTTTCATAGAAAAATTTCAGTCGCCAATGTCTCTAAATTTGCTTCGGGAAAATGTGATTTTTTCCACGTCAATAGTTCAACTGATTCGTTTATGAAAAGAATCGAATTGGTTGGATCAACTGGTGAAAATGTCTCAAATTATGACAAATTCGTCCACTAGATTTGGTTATAAATAATTCGAACTAAGGCCGAGAGAAAAGTGAAATTTGAGAGAATGAATTAAGCATCAGACAGAATTCTATTAATCACAGAACAACTCGAAATATTGCCTAGAGAAAAGTCGATTAAGAGTGGTTAATGGGAGACGCAATAGATTTTTTAGAGGAAATAAATAACTCAATTTACGCCGTTGGTTGAAAACAAAAAAAGGTTTGTTTAAGAACAGAACAATTCGATTGAAAGGCTAGTGAGGACAAATTTGCTTGAAAAAAGCCTGCTGCCTCTAATTGGAAAAGCGCAAAGGTGTACATGCATGGACTTAAAAAATAACTCGGCAAAGCTAAAATTATGCACTAAAATGAAGTTGCCATTAGAAATTACAAAGAGATAACGCTAAGAAGCTACAAAAATGTTGTTCCTTATCCATTTTCCACATCCGTCCTCCTAGTGATTCCTGTCCCATTTTCCCTACTTCACACAGTTCTTCAACACAAAACTCTTCAACATTTCCCATCAATAATCCTCGTAGCTGAAGATACCCGCCAAGGCCGTAACCGTTGATGACACCTGACGAGAGGGCACCTTAACAGACAATAAGAGGGCCCCTGGTGACTCTTGAACCATGAACTTCTGAAGAAGTTCACACGGAGTTCAGCCGGCGTGGAGCACCCAGTGCCCCACTTAATCGGTTGTCTGCATTTAAATCTCTAATTATGCCGTGGGGGCATGAAGCAAGTGCCTTTATGGGAAACAGTGAAGACGATCCGTTTATCTTGATTGAAGCGTTCCCGAAAAATCGAATTCATTTTCCGACGCGGATGGAATCTGCTAGATCGTACACATTTGTATGCAAACGCAACATGCTTTAATCCAACATGGTCTGGCCGACGAGCAAGCAACAAACGAACGCGGCAGCATTTGTCTCGGATATCCAATCGGGAGTGACGGGTGACAGAATGAGTGACTGAAAATCAAGAATAAAAACGAAGACCAAGAGGAAGAACTGAAGAAGCGGCATTAAACAGATTGTGTGGACGCCGATTGACACCTGATGGACGTTTTAAATGGAAAAGACTGGGTGCCAGTGGCTATTTATGATCAATCACACTCGGAATCCGTGCGAGATTGGATTGGAAGATTCTGAGCAAGATACCGATCGGATTATGTTGCTATTAGTAGTGGGGAAGTTGTCTATGCCAGTGACGCACTAATAAACGGAAAATTAAGCTTCCTCAGTCAATTGAGGTGGAAATAGTCAATCATTTCTCCACATTACAGGAGGGAAATTATGACAACTAATTTTCCATGCCCCGAACCAGGGCCATAAATTATGCCTTTGACGTCTTCTATAGGTCCAAAGTGCTCAAAGATTCAGTTTTTTCCCAGCCCAAGGCACCTGTTCCTTTTGCATACCTGGGGGGCGGCCTCGATGCCAACTCTGCGCCAAAACCTTGCTCTTTTGCCTATGTGATCCCCGCATTGGAAGCTTTCCAAAGTTTTTGAACAGCAACACAAATGCGTAAACTGCGGAATTAATATTGCCACCATATCGGGCTTTCAAAGTAGGTACTTTCTCTTAAAACTGAAGCATTGCGACAACAGCGCGATTAATAATATTGTTTCCTGAATGAAGAAAAATGAACTTTGCCTCAGATATATGGACGTAAACATTCCTCCAAGGTGGAACGAATCCGATTCCGTACCGTAGACAAAAACCAACATATGATTAATTTACGGGGTGTCTTTTTTAATTATTTTTTGAGTTGAAGAGGCGTTTCTAATCTACAGTGGGAAACGCAGCTAAGCTAATAATGCCCGTTGCAGGCCCTTATAAATATGAAACAATTTAATTACAAATGGAAAAAGAGAGCCCGATAGAAAGCACACAAACAACTAAGGTGAAGACTGTCGATGACCGGATTAGTAACTTTCAATCTTCTTGTTTAAATATTGAAATATGCGAGTCACTAATAATTAATAGTAGGTACCTACTGGGAACGGTAAACAATTTCTTGCGTTTTGTTTTGCTTTTCTTTTATATTTAATTTTGTTATTGAAATTATTATGTTAATAGTTTCTATCTTTTAAAACGGTATTTGACGCCAAATTTGATTGAAATTGGTGAGTTTGCTCGATGCGGCAACAACAGAAAAACAATGTTAACTTGCCAAATGGCCAGTTAACAACTGATCAATCTGCAAGTTTAGGGTGTTTTTGTGCATTAAAATCAGTGCCGTTCCCATAGGGCGCGACACAACAACTGCATCAGACTCTTTTTGAAAGAAAAATGAGTGTCGTGCCCGGAGGGCTCGGCTCAACAAAGACATTCCAAACTGATTAATCGGCTACTTTAGAGTCTTTTTGCGCGTAATCCAGCGTCGTGACCAAACAGGTCGGCACAACAATGGCATTCAAAAGTGTCTGATGTAGTTGTTGTGCCGAGCCCTGCGGGCACGACACTGATTTTTTGCAACATCTGATCAATCGGCAAGTTTAGAGTGTTTTTTGAGTTGAATCAGTGTCGTTCTCAAAGGGATCGACACAACATTTACAACAAACACGTTTTGAAAAAAAATCAGTGTCGTGCCCGGGGGCTCGGCACAGCAAAGACATTCCTAACTGATTAATCGGCTACTTTAGAGCCTTTTTGCGCTTAATCCAGGGTCGTGACCAAACAGGTCGGCACAACATCTACAACAGACACGTTTTGAAAAAAAATCAGTGTCGTGCCCGGGTGCTCGGCACAGCAAAGACATTCAAATCTGCTTAATCGCCAACTTTAGAGTCTTTTTGCACTTAATCCAGGGTCGTGACTAAACAGGTTGGCACAACAATGACATTGAAAAGTGTCTGATGTAGTTGTTGTGCCGAGCGCTCCGGGCACGACACTGATTTTTTGCAACATCTGATCAATCGGCAAGTTTAGAGTGTTTTTTGAGTTGAATCAGTGTCGTTCTCAAAGGGATCGACACAACATTTACAACAAACACGTTTTGAAAAAAAATCAGTGTCGTGCCCGGGGGCTCGGCACAGCAAAGACATTCCTAACTGATTAATCGGCTACTTTAGAGCCTTTTTGCGCTTAATCCAGGGTCGTGACCAAACAGGTCGGCACAACATCTACAACAGACACGTTTTGAAAAAAAATCAGTGTCGTGCCCGGAGGGCTCGGCACAATAAAGACATTCAAAACTGATTAATCGGCAACTTTAGAGTCTTTTTGCACTTAATCCAGGGTCGTGACTAAACAGGTCGACACAACAATGACATTGAAAAGTGTCTGATGTAGTTGTTGTGCCGAGCCCTCCGGGCACGACACTGATTTTTTGCAACATCTGATTAATCGGCAAGTTTAGAGCGTTTTTTGAGTTGAGTCAGTGTCGTTCTCAAAGGGATCGACACAACATCTACAACAGACACGTTTTGAAAAAAAATCAGTGTCGTGCCCGGGGGGCTCGGCACCTCAAAGACATTCCAAACTGATTAATCGGCTACTTTAGAGTCTTTTTGCGCGTAATCCAGGGTCGTGACCAAACAGATCGGCACAACAATAGCATTCAAAAGTGTCTGATGTAGTTGTTGTGCCGAGCCCTCCGGGCGCGACACTCATTTTTTGCAACATCTGATCAATCGGCAAGTTTAGAATGTTTTTTGAGTTGAATCAGTGTCGTTCTCAAAGGGATCGACACAACATCTACAACAAACACGTTTTGAAAAAAAATCAGTGTTGTGCCCGGGGGATCGGCACAGCAAAGACATTCCAAACTGATTAATCGGCTACTTTAGAGTCTTTTTGCGCGTAATCCAGCGTCGTGACCAAACAGGTCGGCACAACAATAGCATTTAAAAGTGTCTGATGTAGTTGTTGTGCCGAGACCTGCGGGTGCGACACTGATATTTTCCAAAAACTGATTAATCGGCACGTTTAGAGGTTTTTTTTTATGTCAAAATCATTGTCGTGCCCGAAGGGCTCGTCACATCTTCCACATTCAAAAGTATTCGATGTATTTCATGCGAATCCCGAAAAATTCACCAATTTTAGCTTCAGAATTGTTCAACCTTTGGCTGAAACCAAAATCGAAACAATGAATTCTTAGTGGATAAAACGTTTATTCATCGCATCATTTTCCTTATTACAATAAAATGATTGCACGGTGAAACACGCTCATTTTATTCTAAGCAAACATCAGACGCTTCGGTGGGTTCAACCTTAACATTGTCGGTTCTAGGGGATTTCTTGACCCGTATCACAAAGAATCGAGTAAAGATCCTTTCGAAAAATTCCCACATAAATTTGTGGCTTTAACAAGTTGCTGGCTGTCGGTATAAAAAGTCCATTAAGTTTTGACTTGTGCAGTAAACAAAGCTTTTCGCCTAAGAACGATCGCTAACTAATACGATTTCTGGCTGGATGTGATGGTTTAGGCTCTTCATTAGCTAGGCAGATTTTTGAACGCGCTGTTTAATTTAACGAGGTTTTGATTTATTTGTCAATAAATTAGGATGACCAGTTTTGCGCTTCAATTAATGCGCTTTATATGTTTAAATATTCCGTGGGAACCGAGTCGTCATAAACTACAGTGAGAGCCAATGGGTTTGCTCAATTTCCGGCCATCCATTTCGATCTATACCGGATTAGGAAATTACTAACTGATTTTTTATTTTCCAGGACAAACCACACAAATGCAACCTTTGCAGCAAATCGTTCCCAACTCCAGGCGATTTAAGGTCGCACATGTATGTCCATTCCGGGTCTTGGCCCTTTAAATGCCACATTTGCTCCAGAGGATTCTCCAAACATACGAACCTAAAGAATCACTTGTTCCTTCATACAGGTAAGCTGGWTTAGATTGGCTTCATTTTTCAAACTCAAAGTCYAWCGGGAATTTSCAACTTCGGGCTAAATTTSGTATGCAAAACTRATTTAGAGCCATTAAGTGTTCTGATTCCATCAGGTTGCGTGCGCCAAAAATGCATAGACTTTTCTGCGTGAGCTGGAAAGTAATCATTCAAATTGGGGCATTTAACAAGCTTAACTTTTGTTTCACAACCAACGTTTTTCTAGATCTCCAAGTATGTTCTCGCATGGTTGATTGATATGAAAGTAATTTTATGTAAATGCCGAAGAAGAAAAGCCGACCAGCGAAAACACCTTTCCCTAAAAAGACGTCTAACTTACCAATTAAGCAAATGCCTTCGTAGGATAACTGCCACTGCCTAATCTAGTCATCCGTTAGCTGAGAACAGTCGAATGCCAGTCTGTGTGTGTTAGCACACTTTGAAACAGGCTAAGACGATTTATATTAATTAGAAGGCTGCGCCCTTCGCCAATCACGAAGGCTGCTCATGCAAAACTACTATTACCGATTAGGCGAGTAACCAGCGGCAAAGCCCCGAGCTAAACGGATCTCTTCGGATGGCAACTTATTATTTTAGAAATTCCTCCTGAAAGTTTTCGGTTCGTGGTCTTGAACAGTGACGACTCGTCTTTGAGTTAAAAATTTTGTTTGGAAGATATTTTAACCATATTTCCAACGGGGCTAAGTCCGGTCATCGGTCAGGCCAAACATTCGATCGTCCTGTTTCAATTCATTAGTTCTACATTCAATACATTGGGCTAAATGGGGCGGAGCACAAACATGTGTGATTAACATGTGAACTGAATCAGAGTCGAACAATTCTCGCATAGTTTTTACTGGGATCAAAAGTGTGCCCAGGTTGGATCATGAGCCTAATGCAAAACTAGAAAGCTGATTGGTCTCTTTGGAAAAAATCCATTGAGCGCAAAAAACACACTTGTAAATTTGTTATTTTTGACCGAAATTTTCAGTGGTCGATTTTAGCAAAAAAATCCCAAGTCTTTTAAAAGGCCTCGATTTCTACATTTTCATTGCAAAGAAGCGAGGAATGGACGAGCTCACTAAAAAACACTTGGATCGTCAGATCCGAAAGAATCGAAGCAATTTTCAATCGTTTTTGAAATTTTGTTTTTTGACCGAAATTTGAATAAGGGGGAAGAACCGATTTTTTCAAAAAATTTTTCAAATCGCCTCAAATTTTACATCATTTTCATTAGAAAGAAGCGATAAATGTAACAAATAATCCAGTCCATTTTGAGGCATTTTTTCGCGGTCACGACTTTTAACGGATTATATTTTCCTTATTACAGACCCAAAAACTTTATATACGTAGATTAGGAAGCTTCTTACATCGGAAACGATCCAATGAGAGCAAAAAATCCGGTTGTAAAATTTTGATTTTTGACCGAAATTTTCATAAAGGAGGGTCGATTTTTTCAAAAAAATAAAAATCCCCCATTATGCCTAGAATTTGACATTATTTTCATTAGAAAGATGGAAGGAATGCAACAAGTTTCTTGAAAAACCAGCTCCAACTTTCAAATCCGAAATAATCGACATTTTTTGTCCATTTTGAGGAGTTTTTGCGCGRKCACGACTTTYAACSGACGATATTTTCCTTAYTACAGMCKCAAAAACKTTATAYATGTAWATTAGGAAGCTTCTTACATCRGAAAYGATCCAATGAGAGCAAAWAATCCKGTTGTAAAATTTTGRTTTTTSACCGAAATTTTCATAAGGGGGGAGGGTCGATTTTTTCAAAAAAAWTAAAATCCCYCAAAATRCCTCGMATTTGACATTATTTTMATCAGAMAGAWGCGAGGAATGCMACAAGTTCATTGAAAAACCAGCTCCAACTTTCAAATCCGAAATAATCGACATTTTATGTCCATTTTGAGGCACGCCTTTCAACCGACGATATTTTCCTTATTACAAACCGAAAAACTTTATATATGTATATTACAAAACTTCTTACATCGGAAACGATCCAATGACGGCAAAAAATCCGGTTGCAAAATTTTGATTTTTGACCGAAATTTTAATAAGGGGGGAGGGTCGATTTTTTCAAAAAAAATTAAATACCCCAAAATACCTCCCATTTGACATTATTTTAATTAGAATGAAGCGAGGAATGCAACAAGTTCATTGAAAAACCAGCTCCAACTTTCAAATCCAAAATAATCGACATTTTTTGTCCATTTTGAGCCGTTTTTTCCGACGATTTCAACCTTATTACAGACCCGAAAAAATGTGGATACTGGGAACCTTCTTGGGTCGGAACCAATCCAATGAGCTCAGAAAACACGCTTGTGAAATTTCTATTTTTATTTTGGGGGAAGTGGTCGATTTTCGAAAAAACGACCAAGTCTTTTAAAATGCCTCGAATTCTACCTCATTTTCATCAGAAAGTAGCGAGGAATGCTACGAGCTCAGCAAAAAACACTAACTTTAACATCTTCTTCTGACTCTTAGAAAACTGTCCATTTGAACCACAGCCAAAATTTTCCACGATTTCGTCTCAGAAGCTCCCAGCGAGTTCTTTCTTCGAGCTCAATATCCACCTCGCGATCCTTGCGATGAAGTTTTAGGGCATTTTGCACGATTTTTCGAAATAGTGTGGCGAAGACACGGCACTGGCACCAAAATAACACCCTGCAGGATAGTAAATCCTGATGGGCCAATTAATTGGTTCGAGGCCGCAGGACGGTAGCCGGGCTGATTGCACGGCCAACTACTGTCCGAGAATAATTACACGTTGTCCAGGCGCGTACAGCTCGACTTTTGTTGCGGGTTTTAATTTGAGAGAAAATTGCACCGCCAGTGCACGCGGGCTGCATTTTGATAGAAATTTTAATTTTTAATTTTGAAAGGGAAATTGACCTCAGCATTCCGAAAGGTTGGGATACGGTACCTTGGGGGCGGGCGAATTTCGGCCGACAGGCTTCGTGCACATGTTCGTTTTGGATTTAATTTCTTCGCCCAAAATTGACGGGTAAATTGAGCCAACATCAAACCCCTCATTGTTGTATCGAGCCCAAATAAATTGGCTCTTATTTAAACCAATTATTTGTGAGCCTGGATAGTTCCTTCCACAGTGAATCGCTCACAAACTGCTATTTTATCAGCGCATCGACGCCTTAAATTACATTTGAATCTTCTGCATACCTATCAAGTTTTTCGAACCAAAAATTCCGAGTCACCGTTCCATCAAATCGATAACGAATTCATTAAAGCCATCTTAATGGTGACGCATTTTTATTAGTTCTCCAAGCTTCATTAGAGAGAGTTACGGGGAATCAGTTCAAGCATTAAATCAGTTTAATAACGTACAGTCATTTTTTGCTACCGGTTGCATTATTGGAAACAAATAGTTGACGTCTAATTGTTAATTAACTCGGTTTTTTTTTGTTTCAGGCAAACCAAACGGATCAACCAAGAAAGGATAAGTTGTGGAACTGAACTCAAAGCCGTTGGCTGAATCTCCAAAATAAAATCGGCATAGTGTTATGAATGAACGACTTCTTCTGCTTCAAATAGGGGAAGTCGGACTAATAATCGACTCTAAGTAGTGAACGATTTTCCAAAAAACTTTTTCCAGACTATCGGAGGTGTAAATTGGTATGTACAGGCTGTGTTATAAATGTTTCAAATAATGGAAATTGAAGAAGGAACAAGCTCTTTGACCGTCCATTTTTTCCTTGTATAATTTGCCGTCGTGTAGCTCTTAGTATATTCGTCCATTAAATCAAGTGATAGAGGCTTAAGTTCAGTGGTGATTGCATTCTGCAACCGAAAAATGGATATTAATTTAGGGAACGTTTGCAGAGACATTTACCAGAAAATGCCAATTTAGCGGCATCACTTTTCCTAGTTGCTCTTCTAGTTTAAACTTAAATTGCACTAATGGTATTCGGGCCTTGCAAATGTTCGTTAGTCATTCTCTGATTAGGTAAGGTTAATTTATGTTATTACTTGTTATCGAAATTTTTTACTTATTTATATTACTTAGATGGTTTATGTTGTGTAACGACTATGTACTATGCCATTATGTATAAATTGTATATAATTTTATAATAAAATATTCTTATTGTCTTATTTTCATGGTTTTATTTCGATTTGTTTTACAGGGTGACTCAAAATGTACGTAGAATTTGCAAAAAAACTATTTTCGACGATTTTCAACTAGTTTCAAGGCTTTGCAAATGCCAATGGACATCAAGAAAAACCTCCGTCGATCATTTCGAATGATTTCTCGGGTTTTTGTGCTTGTTTTTGATTAACACTACTCAATCGTTGCGTATAATTTCAAGAATCAGCGGTTCAGTTGCGGCCACTTTCACTTCTTCGACAACTTCACTTTCACATTCTCTGAAAAAGCAACTTGCTCAAAATCGACCAAACTCTGTGGATTTCGTGCGTTTTTCATGCAGAAGATTGAACCGATTTAAAGTTTTGAAGAGCATACTTTGAAAACCAACCACACTAACCACAAAAGTGCCAGAAAACTAAGTTTTCAAGCAAAGAAGTGCATATTTGAGACCCACAGTTTTTGAAAATGTTTTCCAATAAAACTAGGTCCCGAGAAAAAAGGTAAGGAACGAAAAATTTTTCAAATGCCGCTCTGTTGCGTTCAAGAAGAATCATCATCATTGCATCAGGCCGAACAGCCAAAAGGCTTTATCTGATTTTTGGGATAACAATTCAGAAAGAAGCCGAAGAATATATTACAAGCTCCCCGTCGATCGCCATATGTGGGCCCCATATTAAATCGAATCAACTTTTTCACAGTGTTAAATCGAAATTGGCGACAAAGCCAAGCTGACACGCTCATTTTGGCCTCGGTAATCCATCTGAAGCCTTTAGAAATCTACCATTGCAAGTCTAATGGCATTTTTTTAATGAATTAACACTGAGCAATTATTGGTTACACCATTGACATGAAACAGCAAAAATCCACCTAAAAGATCCGATAGCAATCAATTTATTGAAAAAAACTCTGAAAATATTCAGAATAACGTTGATTAATGGTCGCCGATAAAAATTACGAATTCCATAGTACATATAAAGGATAAAACAGCCCAAACCTAACTGTGAACACCTATAAAGCTTCCATTCAATCCGCTAATCGTTTTCCTATTCTATAGACTCCAGCCGTTTGAAAGATAATTATCTACATATGATATCAATTCGAAAATCTCTTGTTCATTTCGATTGTAAATGGCATCAAATTGAAACAGTTTGCTTTTGTCAGGTGGTATTCAGGCGATTTTTTCTCGATTGGATTTTGCCAACAAAAGAGTTTTCATTATTTAAACATGGACGGAAGGTTTGGATTGATGAAAGTGGTTTTTTCGCGGCCAATTTAGAGCAGAATGGCTCGATGTAAATAAACAAGCTCATTTTTCTTTAAAAAATTCCGAAATATGGAGGTTTTCTATGAAAAATCACAACTGCAAACAAGCATTCAGGCTAATATTTGCTGAAAAAAAGGGGCAAAAGCAACTGAGTTTGATGTCGCTCTTGCAAATTTAAAATGTATAACAATGTCGGAAATGAAAGTTTAATTTTCTTGGGAGCACTGAATTGGTTAAATCTCAATGATATCCTTAGACTCAAAAACCCATCTTGATATTTTCAAGTTGCTTAAATCACTTAATTTACTTGAAAAGGTTTTCCAAGTTTCCTTAAGATCCTTTGGAAGTTCATCATCCCAACAAAGTTTGCGCACCCAAATTCGCTGCATTAGTAATTTTGCACAAACTACTACAGGACTCACAAAGCCTAACGGA
>NW_026018715.1:12779685-12785401 GCF_020466585.1 Dendroctonus ponderosae
ACTTCCTCTCATTTTTCTCCACAGACCTAGACCTATTTTTAGTCCCGTGATTGTTAAATCTCCTCTCTTCCAAATTTGCATGCATAGAGTTTACCATTCTGGGGAAGACCTTGACCACGCAAATTGACTCTTTGGTTTTTGGTTAATATTTCAGCTTTTCTCTGAAAATGACTGATTTTTTTCTTTCTCACAGACACACATTTCCAATCGCCCTGTGTATACGTGCATTAACCATTGATCGCACTAGATACGAACATTCAGGTGATTATCAAGAGCAAGTAAACCATGAAAACATACCGTAAGAACAAACAAAAAGGACAGTATGATTACAAGTTGTTCGCCACGCTATATTTTACTGCTTCTGGTGTTAAGGTCCAGTTCATAGAAATGAAAGGCCACTGCGTAGCCTAAAGGTCTTAAGCGAAGTATAACAGCGAGTTTGCAGCCGCAGGGCATCATCTCGTGAATCGATGCTACACGAAGATTAGCTTAAATATATAGTTGCAAGGCAGGCTGATGAAAATGAGATTTTCTTCGCGGAGAATTCCCGGTATGCTAATCTTATTTTGGCACTGCCAAAAGTAATCATCGCATTCGACAATGAAATTGTGCATTATCTGATTGGCATCAGGAGCAGATGACTTTTTGGGACCATTGGAAGATAAATGCATTTTCCAATTGAGACCAAAAAGGCCAACAATTTTTTCCAACATCTCGATGAAATAGATGAACTAACTGTTAAAAAATGTTGAGCATTGCAAGCTTGAAGGCCGTTACAAGATGGAATTTGGAAAATCATTCCCGAGGAAAAACCGCATTGAATGCATATGTTGCGTAAAAAATGACTCCTGCAGACTTCTATTCGGTTGTAAGTGAAGACTGTCATCTGGTAGCATGCAACCATAATTAAATGGTAGCTTTACGGGTGCGGTCGCAAACATTCATCCGGAATTCGTAAAATTGCCGATAATTTGCAAATATACGCGTCCCCGTTCTGTATGATTTGCCTGTTTTATTACACGAATCTATGTCTTAGCTCGGGGTAATATTAGCATTATAATATACGGGCATAATGAAGCTAATGGCCGAGAGCTCTCGTAATCTACTTAGGTATATTATATGTAGCTCATGTTAATATTATTAAGTGTACTGTCGGTGATGTTGAACTGAAGGAGGCTGCTAGTCATTATCAGTCATTCATAAATATAAATGAATGGCAATAAGAAGCTGCCATTAGAATAACGGGGCAAATTGGCGAATTATGCGATATCTAGTTGCCTGAGCAGGGTATCTTGATATCCACGTAATTGCTAAGAAAAACCGTGTAGATTAAGATCTAAACATTTAATGATATGAGGGTACTAATCGACTGTAATCTGCCTCTTCTGCTGCTTTCTTCAATTGCCATCCAAGTGCAACGTTTTGCATCAAAATCACATCTTTTCCACCAATCCCCACACCAATTAAGTCTTGAGATGACAATAAATTTTCTTGTGCATGAAGACCACTTCAGTCTTTTAGAGTCGAGAAACTTTGGGTTGGACTCCACTTTATCCGGATTCGGTCGCGCTATGAGCATTATTTAGAAAAAAATTCTCAACAAATCAATTAAGCTGTTTGCAATCCACTCGTAAAAAAATTAATATCCCGCTGGTTCGGAAGTGTTTCAGGAATTTAACAATTTGCCAAACGAGTGATAAAATATGAAACGGTTTTACTACTCCTGTCAACCAAAGCGGTTTAAAGCCCAATAAAAAGTTATGAAAAGATCGGCCGTTATGGGGTTTGGCGACTTTATGGGACTGGTGTTTGCCGAATGTCTTCATCGCTTGCCATTTACCAGATACCATTTTGGCATTAATTCGCTCAATGCAGCAGAACTTTACTGTAAACTTCCCAAACAATTTACTGGTTTTTCGTTTAAAAATCGCCGCATCGAAATACGGTTTTATGTAAATATTTACTCAAGATGAATTCACTGGCAAGTCAAATGCGACTACATCTAGACAGTTGATGAGGCCCAGATCGAAATCAGATAAAACCGCTCTTGAGCACATGTCTTTGCAGGTTGAACCTGATGCAATAAAACAGCTCAAATTCGCGATTGAATGAACAACTTGGCGTTCTTCAGTACTTTACCTGTGCCGTTTAGTGGCAGATGATTTCAAATTAATTGTAATTTATATTTGTAACATTCATGTCCCACCGGAGGAAGAAGATTGATGATGCGCCGTTTGTACGTTGATAGTATTTTCGGTTTATTTAATTATACGACTTTTGTGGGCATTTATTCGTATTGGTCGAGGCGAATTTGCTTTAATGAGGTTGCGATTCTCGCTCCTACCTTTATTGCGTCAGGAATTTTCCGGTTAGTTAAAACCGATTTTTCTGCAGCAAAGCGAAGCTGGGGAATTGGAAATTACTTCGTTTTAACGAGCAACGGTTTGCGTCATTTTGCCACCTTTCGTAGCTGAGGCTTCATTGGCAGTATTCAATTAAATAAAAACTAATTAATAATAAACGGACAAATCGATCTTCAAAATGATGGAATGGAATTGGGAGGAAAAACTGGACAGTGAAAATGCGAAACAGCTTGCTAATAAAAACCAATTAAAACAATGCAGAATAAACATTACTCTGACTCATTGTGGAACATTTGAGCTCTCATAATTACTCTTCAATGTGACCTTAGAAAATCGACACGGTTCAAGATATTTCTATCACTGTGCTGCAAGTGTAGCGCGTGTTACGCAATAAACAACCCAATGACTCACGGCGCTCAATGGAAATTAATTCCAAATGGTAATTACTAAATGAAACGCTATTGCTGTTTAATTGTTGTAAAAAGAACAATTATCAGATAATGGATAATAAGGGAGTATCGCTCGCCAATTGCTCCATAACGCTAATGCTGCATAGAAAAAAACCCTGTATGCGACTGACTCCAAACTCCAAGTAGCGTTTATTGATGTTTAAGCTAAACCGGCGTAACCAACTGCGAGAAGATTTACATGATGCAATCGATTTTTGCGAGTTCTAATTGGCAATTACTTAACTACTGTGAACAACACTCCTTTTCAATGTTTTCCCCAATGAAATTATCAGGTCGCAAGACTACTTGGTCGAGATTTCTTCCTGGTCACTATTCAATTAACGCGTACAAATTGGAGTGCTTCTGTTCTTCAAATTACTGTATTTAAACTTATAGTTAATCTTGCAGATACGATCGTTGATGGTAATAAATTGTGCGCCTCCTTAGTTCTACAATGAGGCTTTTCAGCAATTAAAAAATGAAAAGTTCTTGATGATAACCTTGCTCGAAGTGCACTTACCTTTACAACTGAACTCCACACGCATTAAATTAGAAGACGATAAAGTATTTAAATTTGGACTGTCTTGACTCGCCTAGATCGTAGCAGTTTAACTGAAGAAGCTGGAGCCTTTTGGGTTAATTCTCCTCTCATTCGCGATGTCTATCTTAGGTAAACTGTCTTGATTATGGTAGCGAAAAGGCATAAACAATATCCACGCATCCGTAGAAGTAAGTAGTAATCTCGCAAAACAACTCCGCTCTCAATAGGAATCGAAACCGATAAAGTTCTCATAAAATGCCATTTTTATTCTTCATTCACGTTCATTGAGTAAGGTTGGGGTTCTTAATCGGTCGTTCTGCTTCAATTTATGACACATTTCTTCTTCAATTTACTGCAAATCTCTTCGAATAAACCCGGCGATCGGATGGACGCGGTACAAAACCTTTCAAACGTGCTCTTCCTACAAACAGTTTTTGTTTCATTGCGTCTCTTGTCTTAAGAGTGCTTCTTAGGTGGATACGAATTGATTTAGCTGGAAAAATATGCCCAAAGGCTGCAGAATTGGAAATGTTAAATGATGCAACAAGCAAGCGTTTCTCATTAAACTCCAGCTAAAACTGAGACAGTTTCATGCAAATGCCCTGAATTTGAAGGCATGTTTATGTCTTCAGAACTTCTCCTATTTCTGAAATCGACTAAGGAAAGTGATATTTTTCCTTGAATCGGACGAAGACTTTCCCAAATAGAAATCGAAAACTGTAAATAACAAATATGCAATAATTGAATTCCGCATTAGACCTCTTAAGCTGGTTCGAACCAAGCCCGCTCGTATAATACCAGAAAATAATATTAATAAATGTAACAAGAACGATTTTCTCGGTGTGCTAATCCTGTATCGGCAGTAAAAGTGACCTATATGACTTAATAAACCCGGGATCTTTATTTTCAACGGGGATTTGATGGCCGCATCAAACGGCAGGTCTTTTCGATTTAATGGGCCATATTTGCTTATATCACGAGATATCTGCCATGTAAATTCCATAGTATTAATTTTTATGCAAATTTCCTGTGGTTTACCAAATTTTTCGAAGCCGATTCTCAATTTGTATGCTAAATAGTTTGCCAATCTTATCGGTTATTAGAAGCCTTAAACGAAGGCTGTTTTAATGGTAATGAACTCTACACGTTCAAACCGTTTGCTCGTATAGTGCAATATTATGGCGCAGGCTACGAGTTTCGGATTGAAGTTGTTAGAAAAACACCATTAAAATTAACTTGATTATAATAATCATCATGCACAACTAATTTCCTTCGTATTTATTGTTTATTTCGCTTTCTAGAAAACCGACCACGCTATCGATTTCCAACTGAAATTGCTGAAGCAGGTGGTTTTGACAAGAATCTTCCGCGCTTTGGGCACTCAGAAACACAATACTGTCTCGCCCTTTACACGCTATAAAAATTCCCAGTTTAGCCTCTTTTTAGCAGTTGACAGTTACACATAGTCGCACCCTAACAAACTGTTTTTATTCATACTTTTTTCCTATTTATTTTATTATTTGCAGTATTTAAGCTGCGTTTTGTGCACATCTAGCGCTTGATTAAATGAAAATAATAATTTCCTTTTCAGGGGATGGGGACTTAGTTATTTTCAGCTATTTATAGATGCCTTTTTTTGTGGGTAGAAGTGTGTGAAAAATGGCTTCACATCCACAACACAACACAAATAATTTGCAAATGCTTGAAACTTTCTAAAGACGAGTAGAACGATTAAGAGCAACAAGAAGAAATAGCGAAATAAAACTGGACAATGTAGAAAAGAACTCGAAAATCACAAAACACTGACCCAACAAGAACTAATGGAGACAAAATAGATTGTTTAACTAATGAGTGGACTATTGGAATTTACGGTTTTGTTTGTAAAAAGCTTGTCGATTATTCCGACTCTCCACACCACTGGCTCTCGTATAAAAAATCGACAGTAAAAAACAACACGCTGGGGTCAAGTATCGAAGAGACCACTAACACCTGATACCTTTTCCTCCCCATGTCATGCCATAACGTTCTTACAATAAGTATCCTAATCAGTTCACCATACCCGCTGCTGTTATTATTATTATAGGGTCATTTTCAAAGCGCTGGTGCCAGAAGCTAAAAAATGGATCGTCCTAACAATAGAATATAATGTAGATAAGTTCTATATTGTTGAGGCGGATTCATTTTTTTACAAACTTTATTTTTTAAAACAATATTTTCTTTCTAAAGTTTTAAATGTTTCAATTACACCAAAAACCGTTCCAAAACTTGATTTTATTTCGAGTATAGAAGAAACAACTCAAAATTTTCCTGAAGAACAACAGGAAGAATTTCGTATAAGATCAAAAATAATTCTAGAAAAACAT
>NW_026018715.1:12786400-12798744 GCF_020466585.1 Dendroctonus ponderosae
TAAAATTGTAGTTGCGACCTTTTCTCGGCCCAAAATGGCAAGTGGTAGTGTGAAGATATAAACGGTTGAATCAGTAGTTGAGTTTAAATTAAAAAATAATATTTATAAAGAAACCAAATATTGAAAGTGGACTTCTGCGAGAAAAAAATTCTTATTAGGAAAAAAAGGAAAATAAATAAAAAATCAAAAATATAAATAAATGTTTGTTCACAGTGGCAACAATGGGTCTTCCTCATTTCTTCGCGGGCATACACTCTACCTGCTTTGGCCGTTGCGACATGCGCCTCTTAAACAGGTGTTTTGGGCACCTGCAGCACCCTCTGGATCCCCAAGATTCACCCGATCTTTCGAAAAACCGTTAAATTAACTTTGCGCTCAATATTGGAATTTTCGTACCCCGGAATCAAAAATGCCGTTCTCCGGAGAAAAGGGGGGTAATTACATTGACTAAACAGCTCAAAGAAGGACGACAATTGCCAACCAAAGTCACGAAAAAACATTTAGGAAACCGAAATGCGTCTATGAAATATAGATAAAAAAATGAAAAATAAACTAATTGCAAAGTATGCAAATATTGTTGGTTTAACAGCAATTTTCGCTCATTAATTACTGTTGAAGTATCAGAAATTTTTCTATACGTTGAGCAAAGTAAATCAGCTGAATTTATTGCACTGAAAAGAGAGGAATTATCTGGATTCGAAATATCCATTAATAAAAGATAAACGTGCATCTCGTCAAATTTATGCTGTATCCTGTGCATGTACCAACGAACACACACACTTTTAAAGTAATTGTGTTAAATAATCACGGCAATTGATTGTAATTAGTGAGAATAAACATAAAACAGTACCAATTAAAATGTATTTTTTTATATAGAATCGCGCCTATTTCATATCTTGAGCTGGTTTACGACGTTTTGTTTGAATTATTCTCAGGCCAGTTCAACCGAAGGAAACCACACATTCATTTTCAGTTGTTTCGTACGTGAAAATTTGTATACTAATGAGATTTTCAGTGCTAATTTAGTTTAATATAGTGAAATGTGCATTAATGGTAGAACAAGAACAGCAGTTTTTCATACAAGATTGTTGAATATATTAATTTCAACAAAAGAAAAGATAGTGCATGACTGATGGGTTTTTACGATTTTAGAGCGTTGTGGAAAACATTTTCAACATTTGCAGACAAACAGTCTTTAAAATTTTCTATCAGTCAAGTCAGAGCAAGCAACAACTTCAAATCCCGGAAGAATAATGTCAAAGACATTTTATCCTTAGAATGGTAAAGTTTTCACAACAATTTCAAAGAATCCCGCTTTTAGCCTGTTTGGTAAACGTTGGTCGGAAACTGGAAATTTCAACAATTGCACTCCATTTTCTGAAAATTCCTAACTCCCAAAGCGAAGCAAGCAGCCGCTTGAAACTTTTACAGTGTTTAGAACAGACTTCAGCCTGAAAATACTGAAACTTCGAATAGAATCGCGGTGAATTCTGGTTTTGGTGTGCTTGGTAAACATTGGCCTGAAATCGCAAGCTTAAACCAAACTACACCTTCTTCTCTAAAAATTTTAAACTAAAAGAAGCACCATCTTGAAACTTTCACAGTTCTTAGAAATCATTTGCCCATTAAAATTCTGGGATTTTCATAAGCCTCGCCCGGAATCCTCATTTTATCCGGATTGGAAAACACGGTAGCAAAACACAAGCTTCAACTCCAACGCACTCTCTTCTCTAAAAATTCGTAATTCTGACATGAAAACGAGTAGCAACCTGAAACTTTCGCAGTTCATAGAAGACACGCAGTTCATAGAAGGCTTTAAAATGCGGAAAGTTTCAGTTGCATCAGCCGGAATCTTGATTTTACTGCACTGGCAAACGCAGAATCATAATGAAATACACTTTTTGTTCTAAAACTTTCTGAATTTGATACCGAAACAAGTTGCACCTTGAGTGTTTCCACAGTTCTAGAAGACAGTTGTGCCTGAAAATGCTGCAATTTTTCGGAAAATCGCTCTGAACTGATTTTATCGGGATTCGTAAACGCGGTATGAAAATGAAATCTTCAACCCAAACTCACTCTCTTCTCTAAAAATTCCGAAATTCGAAACTAAAACAAATAACTTCCTCGAACTTTCGCAGTTCAAAGAAGATACTTGGCCGTAAAATTCCTAAAATTTTTATGAGCATCGCCTGGAATCCTGATTTTATGGGGATTGGAAAACGCGGTATCAACACAGAAGCTTCAACTCCAACGCACTCTCTTCTCCAAAAATTCCTAAATTCGACATGAAGACGCGCAGCAACATGAACTTTCTCATTTCTTAGAAGACACTTGGGCCCTAAAATGTCGGAATTTCATTTGCATCACCCGGAATTCACAATGGAAGCTTCAACATAAATGTAATTTTTGCTCTAAAAATTCCTAAATTCGACATCAAATCGAGTAGCAACCTGAAACTGTCGCCGTTCTTAGAAGACACTTGGGCCTTAAAATGAGGACAAAAGTCCTAAATTTGAAAGCATATAGCGGCTTTTCCAGTTCCTAGTAGACACTTGCCCCTGAAATTGCTGAAACTTTTATGAGGATAGCTCGGAATACTGCTATTATCGTTCATCATAGTATCGTATCAGAATGGAAGATTCAACCAAAATGCATTATCTTCTCTAAAAATTCCTAAATTCGAAAAAAGAACAAGTAGCACCTTGAAACTTTCCGAGTGCTTAGAAGACACTTAGACCTTCAAACGCTGATATTTTCATAAAAATCGGTCAGAATCCTGATTTTATCCTGATGGGTAAACGCGGTATCAGAATGGAAAATTCAACCAAAATGCGTCCTCTTCTGTACAAATTCCCAAATGCGAAAATGAAACAAGTATCACCTTGAAACTTTCACAGTTCGTAGAAGACACTTGGTCCGTATAATGCTGAAATTGTCATCAAAATCACCCGAAATCCTGATTTTATCCTGCTTGGTAAACGCGGTAGCAAAATGGAAGATTCAACCCAAATGCCTCTGGTGTAAAAATTGCTAACTTCTATGCCAAAGCAAGTGGAAATTTGAAAGTTTCTCAGTTCCTAGACCCGTGGGCCTGGACATGGTGAGTTTTTTACTGAAATCGGCAAGAATCCTGATGGTAAGCTTGGTAAAATCTGTTTAAAAATGTTTAACTCTTTTTTGAACAACTTCAACGATCGTTTCTTCGATACTTCTAAGAAACAAATATTATTCACTTAGCAGTACTAGACATTTCAATTCCCAGTGAGCGATCGAAGCGATTTCCAATTTTAATATTGAATAAGTACGTTTATTTTGTGTTGGTTGCGATCAAGCAAATTTCAGTGGCAAAAGTTGAACGTTCCCAGAAGGAACTCATCAGACAGAAAGATGGGACCACCTCGAAATCGATTTCAGAGATAGTGGTCGTCAGATAGTGTGCTGCTATTAACAAGACTGCTGTCCTGCTACTGCTTCGGCTGCTGCCAACTTGAGATCAGATCAATCAGTCGGCTCTGCAGTAACTTTTCCGGCTCTAACTTGCTTAGGATATACACAGCATGTAAATTAACTGTGTTTTACAATTAAGCTGCAATTATTTAGGGGCTTTATCATGTTTAAACAGGGAAAATTGGATGTTTTCCTGCCGATATCAAAGCCTGAGCAAACACTGTGCAGAAACGTGAGACTCATTAAAATCGCCGAAGATTGATTAGATGGAAACTTGGCTAATCAATTCCGCATACTTTATCTAAAATATGTAATGAAACCGTAACGATTTGCGACCAAGTTTCTCAATTACGCTGTTACACTGCAAGTATCGACTTTTATCACCATTCTCAATAATTAACGTCTTCGATTGAAAAAAGCACAAACAATTAATACTTCCGTTATAGATAGCACTCTAATTGGCGCTCCATGAGTCCACTTTGCACACTCATTGAAACGGAACAGTAAACCGGGAGCTGACCTTAGAGATTCAGATTTTTTTATGTAAAATGCTTGTTCCATGCCGAGCCGGGTACCATTTTCATTCCGTTGTTATGATTTATCGTAATTGCGTCAATTTGCCTTTGCAAAAGTGGGAGTTTTATCTGATCACTTGCACTTTCATCCGTCTAACAAGCCAAGCTAAAAATCGTCTGAGACTATTGACTTGGGCGAATTCGCAACAACATCAATAACATCAGCAGCAGCACACTCTCATTTGAATAATAGACCGAGATATTCGGTTTCACTTCACCAAATTAATGGTCTGAAATCAAAGCGCTCAGTCAACTTTGCAACCATTTCTCATTCAAAGATTTATATTGTCTTTGTTCTGTTCAACAAGTGGAAATATGAAAACTGGGCAACCATTAAAAAAACGCTTCCTTATTCAATAACCTCCGGGCGTAATAAATCCATTTTTCTTCTAATGATAGATTTCATTTCAATATGTAGTTACTGCAGTAAAATCAGCAATTTTATCACTGTTATATTAATAAAACGTCAGGTGGCTTACACAAACAATATTAGAAAATCTAGCAAAAATGAGAGAAATGAACGTAAACAGTGTGTGCGCTCTGATTTTTCTTATTAAATTTTGTTGTTACTAAGAGGATTATTTTTAGTTAAATTTCCTGGCAACAAAGTAGCTTAATGGCCCGAGTGAACTTCAAACGATAAATTTTAAATAACTACCATTTTATTAACCGATTAAAGGTTCCAGCAAGTTGTAACGGTCAAACACTATATGCTTCATGAGCCATAGAAATCACAATTATACACTGCCCAAGGCCCTAGTTTACATACCGAGTGTTAATAATATTAAGTAACCGTTTTCAATATTTGTATGCGGATGACCGTATTATTTCATGATGATGATGATGATGACGACGATGAAACCATTTTGGTAATCACTGGTAACATTCAAGGCACAGTTATGCGATGTATTAAAACTATTAATTGGCAGTAAGATATACGTAGAGATAGATCTGAATCTAGAGATAATATTAATTGTTCACAAAGGCTACCGATTAAGCAGTAAGCAGAGGTAGTTAAGTTGAGCCAATACATCGAATTGTGCACAGGGAAGCACTGTGTTATTTTACTGAAACCGACTTTATTATAGAGCGAACCAACACGTTCACTGAAATAAACTTGAAGAGGATTTTCATATTTTCTTGCTTTGAAATAAGCAACACAAATTTGAGCAGTAATGTCTTGGTTATCGAAATAGATCGCATAGAAACTGATGGTTTTTCGAGCGCTCAGGCACTAGTGGAGAAGAATGTCTTGCAGACGTTTCGCAAGCACGAGTAGCTGGCATCTTCATTCTGCAGATATTCTTTTCATGACCATCAGTTTCCTCAGGGGCTTGGGAGCCACACAAACTGTGGAGTTCTAATCGCAACTCAACTTTTTGATAAGACATTGTTTTATGAAAAAAGAGCAGCTCAAAAAAAAGAGACTGAAAATGAGTTGAAAATGTTATTGAGACGCGCAATAAACTACTGGTGGAAATGCAGCAAATTTAGCAATAAAATAGTTCTATAAATTACTATCTACAAAACCCCACAAATTTTCAAATGGGAGTTAACGGCTGATCCTTAATCTTATCGATTATTTACATCGTATAAAGCCATCAAGTTGAAGCAGAATTCCACAAATTCCAGTAAAACATCTTTTGAAAAATTCGTGTTCCCAGCAAAACCACACATATGCATAACTGTGTCTGATTTGCCGAAAGGCTCACAAAAGTCCATTGCAGCCAATAGGGTTTAGCCTAATATTAATTAATTGCTATTATCTGGGAAACTTGGAAAACATTGAAGTTTGCAGAATATCAAAGGGCTTCAAACCTGTTTTCAAAAACTGGATAAAATTAACCATAAGCGAAAAAATTTTTGTTGAGAAAGGAGTTTCAAAAAAGGGTCGTGGTCGTGCTACTGTTTCTGTTAGGTAAATTTTAAGAGTTCTCTTAACGAAATTCCTCTCAATCTACCGATTAGTGTTGCTAAGAAAAAAGACTTAGATGAACTATTATGTATGATGTATGCCCCAAACCGGAAAGAATATGAAATACTTTTTATGGTACACAAATATTGTAATTGGCGAAATTGTTCCCACTGTTCCAGAGGCAGAACAAGAGGGTGAGAATGATGAATGTTGCCGTCATCTGCAACCCTTCCAGCAGCATATTTTTTTGTTGTAAACTTTAAATTTACTGTTTTTGTTTAAGTACTTTGTTTAAGAAATATAAATAAACCAAACATAATTAAACATAATTTTAGTGAACTTAATTAAAATTCATATAGTTACTTCTAACTAAAATACCACAAGTCCGCGCAGTGTTTTGAGCAAAATCCCACAAGTTTGAAGAAATTATTCAAAACCCCACATGCCCACTCACTATTGAACTTGGAGAGTTTTTTGAGCTTTTAGGTAGGGGTGGAAAATAATGTCTTCTCTTCTGCTCTCTTATCTGAAAGAAACACTAATTTCCCAATCTAGAAGCCCGAAAAACTCATCGGTTTCAGCGTCTTGTTTGTTGTTAAATCGTTTTAAGATTATCAAGTTCGGATTGCGCATGAAAAGCAAATTTCAATCTGAAAACAATTCCCATTGAATTTCTCCATTAATAAGGATGATACTATTTTCTGCCGCTGCCGAGGCAAATGCTTGTACACATTCAATTAAAACTCTAATTATTTCCTCGAACTAAAATAACTTATCATTGAAAGTGTCGTTTCGTAAGAAAATTAGCCGATAATCCTGTCCTGCAATTGAGCGTAAAAAACAGCCGCAGGAAATTAAGCGGCTACCGATGCAATTCTGATTTAAAATTAATTTCGATAGCGATCTAAAATTCTTCCAACAAATAACACATCGCCTATTTTATGAACCCGACCGACTCGGCCTTCTGGCCACTGCGCTTAACTCAGAATAAATATGTTTTTTTAATTGCTTATTTTCTTTCATCTTGCTGCTGTTGGTAATTAGAAAATATTTAGATGTTTCTGTTTGCGAATCCCCAGCGTTCTAATCTGCAGCAAATTTAATAAAAAATCCATTGCTCAAAATTATCGGAAAATTATCTTCGCATTATATCGAGGCAACAAATTTTAATACCTGCTACAAAAGGAAACCGCGAACTTAGATACAGTGGCTAGCAGCAGCAGCAGCAGCAGCAGGATTAATCAATGCATGTAAAGTACCATCAGGTAGAAGCCATTAAACCGAAAATGGGCTTCTATAAACCCATAAATCGTCTGAAGGGCACAATTACTTTAATTTGGGTCTCGGGCGGATCATTTTGCCGTAATGGCGAAACAAACGCATCGAGAACCCCTTTATTATAAGCCTCTATATGATGGGATGGTATATGAGAATCCACATGATGTAGATGGCAAGCTGTTCTATCGAAATCACTCCACCTAATCTATTTGATGAGCGAAGCCAAAAACAATTAGCTGGACGACTGTTGAAAAAATCAAACAATTATGCATTGAATCTTCCCAATTATCGCCTCTAAAGAATGTTAGGGCTTCTTTACTACGCAGATCACTTTTATGTACGCGATACCAATTTCCGATTTTATAGCTCGTAAAATCGGCTCTTAAACCTAACTGGGAGATAGCACTTCTCTCCGAGATTGATAAAAAGTAAATGACAACTGGCGGGTACTAAACGATGGATACTAACAGTTTAAGCCGCTGCTAGTCCTTTTTCACCAAATTAAGCGATTAAAGCCAGTACGGCAGGGAGAAGGTCTTGTTAAAATTTAATGCCAGTAATTCGCTGATAAGACAGTCGTAAATTCGTTGGTATTTTCCATTTTATGCTCTCGTTCATGTTTGGAATGTTTTTTGGACGTTCATAAAACGATACTCAAATAGGACTCGATGGACGCGATAACGCTCATCTGAGCCTATAACTTTGCAAACGAAATAAACCTGAAAGTATGTTATCACTTTATATATAGGATGGTTCAGAATTGGCGTCAATCCTCTAGATGCGGTGTCTGTGGGTATTTAAGAAGTAGGGACAAGCAAAAAATACGAACTTTGTTAAGGTCGGAAAACACAATTGAAATATTGTTGCGCACATGAAAAGCACTCTTAATAATCTGTGAAACACTTAATTAAGCTTTCAGTTGTATCTTTTAGAAGCAAAGCAAATATAAATATAAAAAAAATGTATATTGGGAAGCTTTTTACAACGGCAACGATCCGGTGAGCGCAAAAAACACGCTTCTGACCGAAATTTTTATAAGGGGGAGTGTCGATTTTTTCGAAAAAAATTAAATCTCTCAAAATGCCTCAAATTTTACATCATTTTCGATAGAGAGAGGCGAGGAAGGCAACGAGCCCAGTAAAAACACTCCAGTTTCTTCAGATTCGGAAAAATCGACATTTTTTGTCCATTTTGAGTCGTTTTTGCGAGGTCACGCCGGTCGCGACTTTTAACCGACGATTCCTTCCTCATTACAGACCCAAAAACTTTATTTGTGTACATTGGGGAGCTTCTTAGGCCGGAAACAGTTTGATAAGTACAAAAATCACGCTTGTGAAATTTTGATTTTCGACGGAAATTTTCATAAGGGGGAGGGTCGATTTTTTCGAATAAAATTACGTCTCTCAAAATGACTTGAATTTTACATCATTTTCATAAGAGAGAAGCGAGGAAGGCAGCGAACTCAGTAAAAAACTCTCCAGATTCGGAAAAATCGACAGTTTCTGTCCATTTTGAGTCGTTTTTGCGCGGTCACGCCGGTCACGACTTTAACCGACGATTTCTTCCTCATTACAGACCCAAAAACTTTATTTGTGTATATTAGGAAGCTTCTTACATCGGAAACGATCCAATGAGAGCAAAAAATCCGGTTGTAAAATTTTGATTTTTGACCGAAATTTTCATAAAGGGGAGGACCGATTTTTTCGAAAAAAATTACATCTCTCAAAATGACTTGAATTTTACATCATTTTCGTCAGCGAGAAGCGAGGAAGGCAACCTCAATGAGAGCAAAAAATCCGGTCGTAAAATTTTGATTTTTGACCGAAATTTTCATAAGGGGAAGGACCGATTTTTTCGAGAAAAATTACATCTCTCAAAATGACTTGAATTTTACATCATTTTCGTCAGAGAGAAGCGAGGAAGGCAGCTCAGTAAAAAACACTCCAGATTCTTCAGATCCGGAAAAATCGAAATTTTCTGTCCATTTTGAGTCGTTTTTGCGCGGTCACGCCGGTCACGACTTTTAACCGACGATTTCTTCCTCATTACAGACCCAAAAACTTTATTTGTGTATGGGCACAAAAAACACGCTTGTAAAATTTTGATTTTTGACCGAAATTTTCATAAGGGAGAGGGTCGATTTTTTCGAAAAATTTAAATCTCTCAAATTGCCTCAAATTTTATATGATTTTCGATAGACAGAGGCGAAGAAGGCAACGAGCCCAGTAAAAAACACTCCAGATTCGGAAAAATCGACATTTTCTGTCCATGTTGAGTCGTTTTTGCGCGGTCACGCCGGTCACGACTTTAACCGACGATTTCTTCCTCATTACAGACCCAAAAACTTCATTTGTGTATATTAGGAAGCTTCTTACATCGGAAACGATCAAATGAGAGCAAGAAATCCGGTTGTAAAATTTTGATTTTTGGCCGAAATTTTCATAAGGGAGAGGGTCGATTTTTTCGAAAAAACAAATCTCTCAAAATGCCTCAAATTTTACATCATTTTCGATAGAGAGAAGCGAGGAAGGCAACGAGCTCTGTAGAAACCATTCCAGTTTCTTCAGATCCGGAAAAATCAACATTTTCTGTCCATTTTGAGTCGTTTTTGCGCGGTCACGCCTGTCACGACTTTTAACCGACGATTTCTTCCTTATTCCAGACTCGAAAACTTCATTTGTGTATATTGGGGAACTTCTCAGGCCGAAAACAATTCAATGAGCATAAAAACCACGCTTGTAAAATTTTGATTTTTGACCGAAATTTTCATAAGGGGGATCAATTTTTTGGAAAAAAAATTACATCTCTCAAAATGACTTGAATTTTACATAATTTTCGTCAGAGAGAAGCGAGGAAGGCAACGAGCCCAGTAAAAAACACTCCAGATTCTTTAGATCCGGAAAAATCGACATTTTGTGTCCATTTTCAGTTGTTTTTGCGCGGTCACGCCAGTCACGACTTTTAACTGACGATTTTTTCCTTATTACAGACCCGAAAACTTCACTTGTATATATTGGGAAACTTCTCAGCCCGGAAACAATCAAATGAGCACAAAAAACACGCTTGTAAAATTTTTATTTTTGACCGAAGTTTTCATAAAGGGGGAGGGGCGATTTTTTCGAAAAAAATTACTATACTTAATATACTTAATTATAGTTCATGAGTAAGTAATTGCTTACTAGTAAAGTGATAAAGTTGCAAGTGCATCCTCAAGCCCTTTTTCGTACTCTCCAGTATATCCCTCAAAAAAATGCCGAACTTAAAACACCCGGTATTCATAACTCTCCCGTTCAACAAATAATTTAAATGCATGATTCAAAAACAGATACAAGAGCAGTCTAAATGAAACAACATTTTTTCTGCCTGCGAGCTAAAGAGACATTTTTGGTCCTTCGAGCCGAATAGACCAAGGCAAAGCAACTAATTTTCTAGTAGATGTCTACATATTTGATTTCTTCTTCTCATTTTTTTGAGACCATTACCCGGACTGAAAAATGAAGTCACCCAAAAAAAACCGAGAAAAATATTCCCTTCATTTTTATTGCGTTTCGCAACGTACAAATTTATTGTTCGCTCTTCGGTTTGAGTTCAGGGTGATGACAAATTTATTGCGTTGTTTGCATTCGGCATAAAATCTGCAACCGGGCAAGCGGAAAAAACGACCAAAAAAGCGATATTGAGTTATGTCGATGATTTCTCAAATGGTAACGAGAACGAACGAGGCGCCTCAGCCGCTCCGAATCTTTAATTGTCACTTTTCGCCGGCCAGTCCATAATTTAATATGAATATGGAGTTTTCGTATCTACACCGAATTAACAAAGCTACCATCCAAAGTCACAAAACTCTTTTCAATTATTTCTAACAATCCCTCAAGTGCTTGCAGCTGACCTTTAAAGCAGAGCCATTTTTCTTTAATTTTCCGATCGGATGTCCCTTGTTTCCACATAGGCAAACTATAATTTTACAATAATTACCTTTGAAGAAAACGCGCACTAATTCTCTTCGAAAGTGGTAGATTGGCAAAACATTTAACAGCTTGAAATGACCGAACGCAATCTGCCTCCAGCTTGAAGCTCCAAGGCACGCACTTAAAAATATTAATGGTCTTCATTGACAAAAGGACATCCTGTGAGAAAAAGATAATGGTGCCCGGTAGCCGCGGTAGTAATTGTTTCAAAGTAAAACAACGATTTATTTTCAGGTTCATTGATAAATGCGTGACGTCAGAAAGCCGGTGGTCCGACATTTGAATATAATGAAAGAACCGGAGACAAAGATCAAGACTTCGGAGCCTTATTCTCACTGGAATCAAACGATTTATACGAACGAGGCAAAATTGCAGCATTGGAGCCCGATGGGTCAGTGTTGCTCAATTGATTCCCAAACCCCGGCAAAATTTACCCGTGAGTGGAAGTGAGCAGGTCTCCGACTGCTTGAAGTAGAAAGGGACGCACAATTTGATGTGTACAAATGAACAACAGTTGAAGGCGGAGCTCCGATTCGCAACGACTAAGTCCCGAACGTGGCCTATTGCGCATTGAGGGGCGTTTCCCAGCCAAAAGCAAAGGATTAGTGTGATCTCTTTCCAATACACGCCATTGCAGTTCGACTTTATTCAGCTCATTATTCAAAGGTTTATTGAGACCGCCAGCATATTTCTATGAATAAAACACAACGATGGCAAAGTTGTGGACCGACACTCGTCAGTTTTCCAGATTTTAGGAATTATATTTGAAGGCAAAAGGATCTAAAATAATGATGGGGTTGCACCAAAACTTTTGAACCCCAAACATTTTTGAAGCAACAAAGCTCAAAGTGTTTCTTGCCTCTGATCAATGTCGGGCTCGCAAACAGTATAGAGAGCGTGAAAAGTGAACTTCGAGCACCACACATTTTTGAACCAACAAGCCGAAAGATAAAACAAACCAGAATGTTTCCTCGAGCATGAACCATTTTCATCTTCTCAATCATCCCTTGTTATTTTTCCAAATGAATAGCTTAGATGATGTTAAATGTGGCGATTTGTACCTAAAAACTGGAATTTCTGGAACGATTATTGTAATCCCTTACAAGGGCGGATCCAGGGAGGGGGTTTAAAAACTATTTCTCCCCGACGTTTCTCCAACAC
>NW_026018715.1:12799743-12804956 GCF_020466585.1 Dendroctonus ponderosae
AAACTGCTGTTCTTTGGCACAAAACTTTTATACCAGTCCGTGTAAAACCCGCACTTTGTCCAAGTAAACATCACACCTGGTACACAGAGAAATAATTCACATTCCTACCATTTGGTTCAATCAATGATACGTTTCACTGCACATCTTATTGATGAAGATTTAGTGTTATTTGCTGATTCACTTGTGTTGGTGTTAAATTGCTGACTATACTACCATTAAGAAAAATTAATATTACATCGACTTAAATTGTGTCTAAATATCCACTTCTGTACATCTACCGGGTAAACTTTGGCAAACATGCCCATTCTTCGAACCACATGTTCCTCTACCCCGAAAACTCACGAGGCTGCAGTGGGTTCGAATGATAAAAGTTTTCAAGAATACCATCCGCCGGATTTTTCAAGCCGCTCAGCGTCCAACATTGGAATATACGAGTCCGGTTTTTTCACTAGCTCATGTCGGTTTTCCGCCTGGGAAAACTGCCAAAAGTCCACCAAGCTTCTGACTTCTTCAGTTTCGTCGATGAGCAAAAGATCGCTAAGTTCAGTTAATAAAGGAGCATTGAAAGCGAGTTTTTCTACGTGTAGACTATCGAAGAAAGGTGCAAAGGACGACCAACTAGAAACGAAATTTGTGGTTAATGCCCATCGCAGCCAATCAATGGGAAAATTTGACAATTTGTTCAACAGAAACAAAATAGGGAGGATTCAGAAAAAGTTGTACTCGAAACTTGATGGTAAAGGGGGCGGAAAGTACTCTACAGTCCACATCGGAAAAACCAATGATCGGAAGTGGATAATGGAATCAGAGAATGAGGTAAGTGAAACTGTAAACAGGAACAGTCGCATCAAGAGTTTTATTCTAGGATTCCTTTGACAGTCGATGCACTAAAGCATTGCGAAAAATTAAAGAAGTAAAGCTGAATCCCACCACATCGATTCAATCAGTGCTGGACAGCTACTTGAATCTAAACAGCACTGGAACTGTTGTAGATGCCGAAGATTTGACACTGACCTTCGCGGAATCCGAAGGGGAAAGTAACGAAAATGAGCGACTAGACCAAATCTACAAGTCCGTGAAGCTGGCCAGAGATATTCAGTGCCTGAAGATGGCCGAGGCGTCAAAGGTGCTTCAGGAGATCCGGTTGCAAAAGGAGAATATTGACTGGGTGAAGATTTTGATTGCTGAAGCCTTACTATTGCAGACAAGTATGTGGTAAGGAAACGGCCAAAAATTGCAGATATTGACGTTGTTGTTCTTGCCCCAGGTGAAAAAGTGCAGTTGCTGAACGAGCAAATAGTAGCCAACAACTTCTCCCTGCTGGACCCGCCGCTGCTCAGAAGCACGCTGCGTCTTTGCAACATAAAATTCCCCTTTCTATCCACCTTTCGCGCTAAACCCAAGCTCAACAGGCATTTTACAGACTTTTTCCTGCTCACTGTGGCACATGACAAGCAAATGCTGATGTCTGAGTACATCACCGGCGAGATCAATCCTCTGAAGTTCAAAAGGGAGTTTAGACTGTTTTCGGTCACTCCGGACTTTCGCATTCGGATCAAACTGTTTTGCTTGAAAATGAGGACGTCTGAGGAGCTCTTTTGGGTAATAAGTAAAAAGTGTGTTTGCAGGAATTAGTTCAGAAACATTCAATGTTATTTCAGGAGAAGCTTAACTGGGGGCTCTGTTCGACTTCCAAAATCATCTACCAAAACCACCTAACTCATCAGTATGAAGAGAAAACCGTGCTGCAGCCCTCTTTCAAACTGTGTGCCGATGCGACTTTAACTAGTGAGCACATCAACCAATCTTCAGCAGCCCTAAATTTGGACACCTACGTTTTCCATAAGCTCGAGGGACTAGTTGAATTTGACCTAAGTTGTGACTGTGTGAACAAGAACGTGATGTTATCAGGATTTCTGGATATGGGGACCTTCAAAGGGGGGAGCATTTTCTGGGACCGAAGATGGTGCATTCTGAGAGGCTGCAACATATGGCTTTACAACTACCCCCAAGATGAACTCTGGGGAAATTCAGTTGATCGCATCAATCTGGAGTATTGCGTTGGCCCTCTAGCTACTAAGGTAAAGCGGAATGGGACTAGTTGGGAATTTGGTCTGGTGAATCAAAAACTGATATTGCAGGTTGAAAATTGCTTGAGAAAGCGGTCGTTTCGGTTAAAAACCTATCGAGCAACTGATTTGAATCAGGAAGACAATTCGATGCCATCCCATGAGTTGCGCACGTATTACTTCTCAGCCCTTCATTCCTCGGATTATAAGAAATGGACAATTGAGCTGGAAAGGCTCATTGTGTCGCTGAAAGCCTTTAAAAAGTTGAAAAATTAATCGACCGAAGTAGTAATAGAGACGACTTCAGTTTTACTTGCTGTAAATATGAACTATGGATTCACTTGCTAGGTCTTAACGCCTTTCTATAGCTGATCAACGAATTAAGAGAGTTTTACCCTATTTATGTTTAAAAATATGTTTAGCTAATTTTCTGTTATGTTTTGTTGGGCCTGATGACTCGTTTGTCACCCATATTCTAAGTCCTTAGGTATGCTTAATGCCATTAATATTTACTTTTGTGTTAAAGTATCAAGCGCTGTTTTACAAGTAAATGGACTTATTGGAATCCAGTGCATTTATCTGCAGTTATAACTAAGATATCGATTAAGAATGCAGGGGAGAATGGACCAAAAAGATCGCAATTGTATTTTAAATTAACAATTATGTTTGAACAACGGGTTTGAGGCTGGATCAAAAACTCCTCTTATCAGAAAAACAGAATACTTTTCCGTCTAATCCATCAATCGTCTCTAGCATTTAAAATTAAATTGTAAAACCAGCAAACTTTTGTAATGGCAATATTATTGAGCAACTGTGTGTATGTTGCATGTGTGGACTAAGTAAGAGGACAAAGTCATCCCACGCATTCCAGCGTGATGTAATCGCGAAACACATTAAAAAGGGTTATCGATGGGACATAAAGTGTGCCGACAGGTGAGATAAAGGTTAATTAAGAAATAAGTGAGCTACCGGACTTCTAATGAGACAAATTTAAACGAAGAACATAGATAGATTTGAACCGGTTTCCATGTGGGGCCTTTGAAGTGGGCTGGAGCAGTTTGCAAACAAGTTTTTCCCGTGTATTTCAAATTCGCGCATCTCTTCATTCAACAACAACAACAACAACAAAATAATAATCCGAATATCTAATTTATGTAATTTTTCTATGATAGATACCAAGCAACCTGCTTGCATGCAAATAAACTTGATCTTGAGTTGTAACCTCGGCCATTCGATGCAGTTGTGGTTTATTATTAATTAGACTCAGCCAGATAGGTACTGTCACTTCCTGTAATTTACCTGCACTCATTAAAATCAGAGGCGTAGTGGACGCTCATTTTGCAGTTATTTACTGCAGGCTAGATGAGGCTTTGATTGAGATTACCCACATTGCAAAGTGAAGTAGCTGCTAAAGTCTCCTTCACTTAGAAGTAGCATTTTACAGCACTTTTCAATGGAAAATTAACTAAAAGTTTTCGAGAAGAGTGAGTTTGGAAATCACCCAATATTTTGTCTGTAGCGGTTAAGAGCATCCCTGCAGTATTTTGTGTGACACTCTGTAAGTTGGAGAATTCAGATCAATAATGTATGAGTCCATTAATTATTTATGATTGATCGTTCATTATGGTTGAACGCCGCCGTGGTCGTCGCGGCTCATTTTAATAATAAAATGAGCAGAAAAGATGAATCTGGTTGGTTGTTGCATGTGCTTTAAGCTCGAAAAGCGCCCTTGGCATGTCATTTTTCTAACCATCAGTCGCACCAGAAACCAGAATACAACTTACTTTGCTTATTGGAAGTGTGAGTCTAAACCGTCGGTTGTTTGGTCAGTCACAAATTGTTCATCCAAATTTCAAATTCTAGTGTCTTATGAATTAGTGAGTGAACACAGCGTGAAATAATCGGCTCATTATCCCCTGACCAGATACCCTTCGGAAATATCGATTACCATGTAATATCGAACATTGTTTTAAAATTAATAAGGTGCCTTCGTTCGGTCTTATCGCGATGGCTCATTTCTTTCCCTTGCCACACCGATCGATCATTTCCCAGGCTGGGGACAAACATAATCAGCGCCTGTCATCCACGAATATGTCACACCAATATGGTTTTATGGGCCCCAATGTCCACCTTGCTCATTATCGTACCGAAACCATCAACAGTATCATCGAGTTATATTGAATTACATTGCGCTTCTCCAATGGGTGGAAAGGTATTGATATGTCTCGATCAGTTGGGTTTTAACAAACTAATTGTCCGGATTTTTCATTACGATTCATTGCAACGTTTCGCCTGGCGGACTCCATTGAGTATTATCATTAAAGTAACGGATATTTTAAATTATCACGTTATATCAGGGTAACAACCATCAACAGCTCTAATCACCAGGAAGAAGCCGCAAATTTCCATTCGATTCAAACTATAAATAAAAATGCGCCCCTCACTGCTAGAGGAGAGTTAACAAGACGTAAATAAAAGAGCAATTAATAGTAGTTTTCGACACAAGGGCGAAAAGTGCCGTTTTTCCAACGATGGCGGCGTTTGACACCCGAGACGAAGTCGGGGGTGTCAATCCGTCAGGAGTTCGAAAAACGGATTTTCGCCCTCGCATCGAACAATATTTTTTATTCAAATAAAGGACATAACACGAATAATAAGTTATAATAAATGAAAATAACCCAAAATAAAAACCGTCAACTTCATAGTTAAAATTTGATGTCAATGCCATTGATGTCATGTCACGTCATGTTTTGACGTTTGTAGTTTTTCAGAAGCGTACTTTTGCAAGCAAATGCTAGTGAAACAATGAGTGTTGGACATTCAAGTGCTGCTTTCACGGTATGGTGTTTGTATAAGATGCATATTTTGCATAAAATTTGCGCTTTTTAGAAAAATCGTGTTTTGCGTGTGGCAACATCGGCGAGTGCAAAAAATAGACCATTTGAACGACTTTGAGACTGAACTTGTACCAAATTTATAATTTACAAATTGTAAGTAAACTTTAAATTATGATCAATAGTTGTCTATAAACCTACGTAATTCATTAAAAAGCCTGTCGTTTACTTTTTAATGAAAATACTTCAAAATATTTTATGACAGTGGCATGTCGAAGTTGTCACATTTACTTTTGCGCACATGTGCGTA
>NW_026018715.1:12805955-12818404 GCF_020466585.1 Dendroctonus ponderosae
AGAGCTTTTGGGACACCCTGTACATTACAAAAATATTTTTAAAATGTGCGCTCGGTAGGCGTCGGATCATTCATAAAATAATATAATGTATAGCGTGAATAACCCTGTATATAAACTTGCAAACTTTACTAAGAGAGGACAGTTAAGAAGACATAAAAGAGCAGTTAACTCATAGAAAAATTGCAAAGTGGTCTTAGTTGCAGGTTTAAAAAAAACAATTTGAACACATGAACCAGTATTATGGGGATTAAGGAACGAAGCCAATAAATGTTCGCTTCATATGTGCATAATTCATCACTTATTAGCTGCAAAACAGCCAGTCCAAAAGCGAAATAAATCAAAAACGATTTCGAAATGCCGACATTGGTTTATGGATGGCAAGGTAGCATCCATCTCGTATCTCCTTAAGGTGTGGTGCCGGTACGGTTCCCATCGATGTACCCAAATGGGTTCTTTGTTGTTATGTTAATCAGATCGCAATGGAATGACTAATTATACTACTGGTCAAGAGTTTGATTTCGGCTGAGCCAGTGGCGCCGCATAACACAAATTGGCCAGAACCCAGATTTTCTAAGCAAACGAGAGTTTTGTGATAAAAACCTATTAACTATCAAAGGGAAATTGAAAAAAGTTGTGCGGCTCTTGGGTGAAACTGGTGGTGCTTTTCAGGCTTTCAGTCCTAAAAAATCTCCAATTGCTCAAAGAGGATCTCCACAAGCAAAGCGACTTCTATCTAAATGAACGTGAAATAAGTCACTTTCCAACAGGTACAAATCTGTGGCAGTGTGTAAAGTAGCTTTTTAGTCCGACTATGGACACAGCCTGAATCTATAACAAAGTACGACCAATAAAGACCTATTGTTTCGTGAGTCAGTCTAGTTGACGAGAATAGTATTGCTCTTGGCTACTAGACTAAAAGATCATTATCGTACTTCAGCAAAGCGGTAGTCCCGGCATTTTTAAAAGAGTTTTCTCCTTAGCGACCTTAGTCCTCGAAGAATCGTTATTATGGTTGATTTAAGTGAGAGCAATTTTCAGCTGCGCTCAATTTTATGACTCTAACTTCAAGTCTTGATTTAACGCGATTGCAATTGAACATTTTTGGTACAAAATCGTCAAAGTCCAGTAAAGGAAAAATCTTAGGATTTTTAAACTCGGTTTTTACGAAACCAAAGACTCACACATGGAACCCTCACAAGTTCCAAAAGACAACTCGAAATTTCTGAAAGTTCCCGACGGTTTTCGTTATTATTCAAGTACTCGGAAACTTAAAAAATGTCCAACATTTTTCTAAATTACACATCAAACATTTCATTCCCGGCTGAAGATTTTCTCGTTTGCTTCCTGATATTGAACGAAAGATACCTAAAGGGTTTATTTAAAGAAATGTGGCCTTTGATGCCGCTCAGTCCGATCCAAATGATTGAAATGTTTGATTAATGTTTCGAAAAGGTTAACGACATAAAGAATCGATGCTACCGACTGATAACAAGCCGATTTCAGTTCATAGATTGTTGTTACCATTTCTATAGAAAATAAATTAGAAATGTCCGCTTAACATCGACTAATAAGCGTGTTATTTCTTGCATAAGTGCCATTAAATCAGGGCTTGTTTAACTGAAAAGTATGGAGTACAGATCAAGCGGTAGTATATTTTTTATTAGAATATATACAGGGGGTGTCTCAGAAATAAGTACCGCAGAGATAAATATACCTTAGCCAAATATAAAAAAGCCCGAAAATACATGAGTCCACAAAAGCTTAACGAAACACGTCTTAATTGATTGTTCAATTTTGAAGAAAAAAGCATTCTTTTATTTCTGTGGTACGCGCTACTGTTTTCGGGTAAAAAAACGTTTTGACCGAATTGTGAAATTCGCCGGACAAAATTAAAAATAATCGATTTCTCAAAACCAATAGGTACCGGATTAGACAAAGAGCGTACTGGAGCCTGAAAGGGCAGATTCTCCTCTAGATGTGCCCAATATATTTTTTAAATCGCTCCCAAAACGCATTTCTTCAAAGTTCAACCGCAAGACGCCCAAACATGTTTCCCAGTTCGAAAAGCAGGGGCGGATCCAGCTTTAAAGTCAGAGGGGGGGGTTATGTAGAAAAAATACAGTCTTCTGTTAACTATGAAATTAGAAAAATGATCGTCGTTTTGTGCAAGATTATTGCAAAATTTCATGTTTTCCGTCCCGTTTTGCATGTTTCTCGGAAGCAAAATGAGCAAGAACGCTCGTTTTTACATCATTCCAGAGATAACTAAATGGCCTTTACTCGAAGTTTCTCAAGAACCATTCGAGCCACAGAATTCGTTTTGGCATCGTTGGATAGAGAATTGAAAAGTCGATTCAGTCGTAGCAAGATGAGTGAGGAAATTCTAGTAGTTTTGACAGCAAGCGAAATTTGAATATCAGACACTTAGGTGCAAGATTATGCCAAAATTTCATGTTTTCCGTCCCGTTTTGCATGTTTCTCGGAAGCAAAATGAGCAAGAACGCTCGTTTTTACATCATTCCAGAGATAACTAAATGGCCTTTATTCCAAGTTTATCAAGAACCATTCGAAATTCGAGTAGTTTTGACCCAGAAAGCGAAATTTGAATATCAAACACTTAGGTGCAAGATTATGCCAAAATTTCATGGTTTCCGGCCCGTTTTTGCTCATATCTCGGAGGCAAAATGAACGCTCATTTGTACATCATTCTAGAGAGAAGTAAATGTCCTTTTTAGAAAGTCAACCATGGATGGGGAAATGTTGGCAGTTTTCTCAAAAAAGGCTTGAACATGGGGATTCCGGGGAAAATTCCATGCGAGGTTTTTTTGGGAATTTTGAGTCGCTTTTTCAGTGGCGTGCTCCAGATTTTGCCAGTATTTGTGGTTTTGGAGATTTTTTTGGAAAATATCCAATGGCTCGATTATGGGGCATTTTACTGCAACAAAAGAAATTATGCGTTATTTTCTGCGGTTTGGGCGCCTCTATCCAGTGGCGTGCCCAGAATTTGCGCAGTTTGTTCGTTTGCAAGTTTTTCTCTTGGAAAAGTCATCCGTGGATACTCTGGGAGGGTCCACATTTTCCATAAAGAGCTTATTTTTTTGATTAAAGTAAAAAAAAATGTATGTGAAAATCGTCCGACGAAACACCAAAAAATCGATTTCTCAAAACCGAGACCGGATTGAAGAAAAAGTCCCAACGTCTGTGACCAGTTCCTCCTCTAAATGTGAATTTTGTTCCAAATCGCCCCCGAAAATACTTTATACTACACGTTTAATTTGTCACATTTACTCTTGCGCACACGTGCGTAAAAGTCCGTGTGAAAAAGTAAAACAAATGAACAGTAAAGAATTGATCATCGCTTCTGATCGAAAAATGGCACTTTTAGATTCATTCGAATAAAAAATTATTTTCTGACAATGGAAAAATCCTGTTTGTGACTGGTAGCATATTATGGTTGTGCCTGCAATTGACAGCAAACGTCAGAAACCAAAGATCGATTTTTTCTGCTCCCATACCTTTTTCGGCCGGGAAAACACTACGAAACACTACATAAATGCGTCTGCTTTCCGAAAAACACAAATATTCCGCACATAAAGCGAAAAGTCTCGGAAAATTTTACTATTTTCAAGCCGCCAAACATGCACTGTCCATCTCATCCACCATTAAACAATTGCTAACCTAATTCGCCAAAATGGCACTAAACTTGCCTTTGAAAGCTTTTGCCTAGATAAGTGTGGGGCATTGGGGGTTTGCTTACAAAAGACACCTTTTGCTCAAATTATCCCAAAACTTACCCTAATAATTGGGGAAACTGTTACGCAAATTCGAACTGTTTACAGAATGTGGGAACCAGGGACAACAGGCATCTACCTTACCGACTGCTCTTGATAGGAAGTACGTCGCCTCTACAACTGGAACATGACGAGTATTGAGTATTGCTTGTATTATAAAATAAACCAGTGTTAGTAACAATAAAAAAAATGATTACTAACACTGGTTTATTTCATAATAAAAGCAATACTTGTCATGTTCCGGTTGTAGAGGCGACGTACTTCCTACCAAGCGCAGTCGGTAAGGTTGTTGTCTGTTGTCCCTGGCTCCCACAAGAACAAATGACCTGCTGCCATCTAATTTACTACACAGCAGTGAACAAAAGCGTGAAACAGAAAGCGATAGAGCACTAAATAAGATCAATCCCGGATAGCTGAACGTTACCATAGGCAACCCGGGATTGGCTTCCCTGGATTCTGGGCAGGGTGACAGTGACATTCGGGTGATGTATGATACACATACGCATTTGTAATTTAAAAATAAAAAACATTGTTTTCTTAGTTAAATTGAACCAAAGAAAATGCTGTTTTGCAAAAAGTACCGCCAACCTTCTTGTCCGCAGGATGCACGTGAGGGCGTGGTGAGCTAACAAACAATGCCGAAAGGAACATCGCTTCATTTAGAGGTAGCATGTTTTGATAGGGCTAACCTTGGTCCTTTTGTTTATATTTACTTATTAACTATAATTGGGTAATATTGTAAAAATCTCAAACACTCAGTTGCGGTGAGAACATCTAAACCGCACTCATTCCAACAATTAATCTCCATATTCCCCGAAAATGAATGATGATTGATGGGCTCAATGTCTCAAATGCATTTTGAAAATATGTGACTCACCATCAATTTACTTAATTAAATAAGGCAAGTTGCCTTTGCAGACCTCTTGCTGCTGTCTAGTTTTCCGCTAGACTTGAATGTAATGAAATCAATCAAACATTGCCGAGTTACACTGAAATTTTAAGCATCCAAATCGCTCAAATTTTGGTCATTTTCAGTACAATTTTGCCTTGGTGATTAGGCCTTTTTGAGACAACGAATCTACTTTATGTGAAGATGGGTTGCGTGAATAGCAAAGCAGACATCAACGACACGCATCCCAACATTTTTCATGTGATAAACGTCGATGATCGCGACAGGCCAGTAAATCGAGGCAAACTAGAGGTAAGTTTTCACAGCTTTCTCAATGTCGTTTTGCTCAATTTCGCGAATTTTGCAGGTTACTGACGTTGAATTGATTTGGCATCAGAAAGGCAGTAACCCTACACGGTGGCCTCTACGGTCTTTGCGAAGATATGGCTTTGATTTAGATCGGAGCGTTTTCAGTATAGAGTGCGGCAGGCGCAGCCCTACAGGCCCTGGTTACTTTGCGTTCAAATGTATAAAGTGTGAGCAGCTGTTTAAGTTGGTTCAACTACATATTATTGGTAGGTTTTTTGAGTTTAAACTTGCGCGCTTTTCCTAATAAAAGGAATGTTTCCAGGTGGAGTTCAGGATGTAAATGTGATGAGCGGTGATAATTCCCACTTGGTGCACAACCCGAATCAGAACAACATCGATTTTTCCGTCCTCGGTGCATCTTCGGGCCCTCCTGTACAAAGACGACCAGATGGTCATTTGCTTCCAGCAATCGCAGATGCCACCCATCTCAATCCTGCACAACCGATCATACGGTAACAATCTCGCGTTAATATTGACAATGTTTTTACGGGCATTTTTCAGATCGCATGCCGGAGTCTTAAGCAGGCCGGGCTCCATTTCAAGGTACTAACACAAAAATACTAATTACTTGAAATTAAGCAACTGCGTTTTCAGTAACGGCGGGCACCTAAGTCCGACTGCTTTATCGCCACCTCCGGTTTTAACGTCGGCTTTTCCATTGGAGCACAACAATAACAAGCGCCACAGCTCCATAGTGGAAAATGGGATTAGTAGTCCTCTGAATTATGCCAATGTTGGTCCTGGAGATGTAGGTGAGTGTCATTTTATTTAAAGGCACGAGAAGCAAACTCTTTTTTCGAAACCGAAGGTTTCCATATCGCTTAACACGCACACTTTTGTGTAAGGTTTTAGGACACTTACAAGCGTTTTTTCATAAAGTCGTCGGCTAAATTTAAAGTAAATAACGACTTTCTCTCGTGAGATCACACTATCCACTGTACCTTAAAAAAAACTAATCAAACAAACTTGTGTGATTTTTAGAGGCAAATTGTCATGTTTACGTGAACGTTGACACCAAAGATATCGGGAACAGTGTGCGTGAGGAACTGCACTGTTACGCCAACATTGATACAAGAGATGTGGACAGTATACACGCCCTACAGGTATGGTTGAAATTAAGTGTTTTAGGTGTAGGTACATGGGAAAAGTGATTTTTTATAGCAACAGCACAGCTCAGTTAGTAACGTTGCAATTCCCAACAAGGATTCCGCACAAATGTATATGAGTAACAGCGTGCCATGCACACCGACTGCTTACGAAACAGAGCACGCCGGTATACCGGAAGTGAATTACGCGGAATTGGATCTGGATCAGGTGAAAAACGACCTGAATGGAAACGCAGGTAAACTGATCTGTTTCCCGTTTTTTTTTTCGTTATGTGCATTAAACGTGTTTTGCAGGGACGTCGTCGCAAGCAACAGTTACCCAAACGGCCGGCGCTCAGGGCAGTCCAACGTTGCAAAAGAAAAGTTACGCACTGATCGATTTCCCCAAAACCATCGCACTCAGCCAAAGTATTAACCCCAATGCCGACCTGGAGGAGGGAAGTAGAAAAACCAGACACAATTCCACTATCAATTCGTTTAGTGACTAGAAACATTCTTCAGCGAAGTTCCGAACTAGTTGACAAACACTTTTGGGTGATGAGCTCTGGATATTTCAATTGATATAACATCGAACATTTGGCCTATTTAGCAGCCTTTAAATTTTTAAATTACGAATGACAATACCGAACTCACATTCCAGAGCTCCCTCCTTTCTATCACGTATTTAAATCACCGAAAAAGTTGTTCGCATTAAATTGGCTATTTTCCAAAAAAATGGTACCAATTCCATAAGGAAACGTTCAATATTTTACCAATCTAAGACGATTACCAAAGACTATTGTGCATCTACGGAAGTTATTTTTAAATAGGTGTGATAATAATGTTAGGATTTATAGTTGATTTATACATTACAATGAGCAGTTATATAACGTTATTGTACGTATGAATCAACGGGTGTTAGCTTTAAGCAAAGTATAGCCCATAGTATATTCAGTAAGTTTTAAAAAAATTAATCTTGCCCTTACCAAACAGGCAGCAGAGAAAATATCTTAATCGAATGGTTTCCAGTCAACTTTATCAAAGATGTCTTTAATTTTCTACAAAAATAACGATTCCAGACATTCGTATATGTATAAATAAGACGCTCAAATATGCCAAAATAAAACCCAACTGTATTAGATAAGACCTGGAATAGCAAGACTATTACGCTTATATCGATCTAATAAAACGTTTTTAAAGCAGCATTGCTAGATATTCAGATTAGAGAAAATATATTTTTTGCATGTATTCAGATGTCCATTGGTTACATAAAAAAATGGAATTATTAGCCGTGTAGTTTAAATTAGTAAATGTGTGTACATTGTAGCGAAATTATTAGAATTTAGGCTCATCTGGGAAAATATTCGACGTCTAGGTGTGGAAAACTGAGTTACAGGAACACATTGAAATATTGTTATGTATTCATTTTATACTGTGTTGATTATTAGTTAGGAATGTTTTCAAATTTGTTTTCAGCTTCAACCGCTGATTTATTTATTGGTTCTAATTTGAATGGACTGTGCGTTTTAGACCGCTGAACATTTTAAAACTCACGGTAATATTCACTTGGGATCCAGAAGATATATGGAAGCAAAACTACCAAAGTGTCGATGCCAAAAGTTAGAATATATAGTAGACGTAGTGGGTTAAGCCAAATTGTATTAAGTTTGAAATAAAAGATTTTTATAAAAATCGCTACAGGGTGCAGACGAAAGTCACATATGGTTTCAACGTGTCTATTTAGTACAGAAGCTCGCAGCATTTCAGTTATCATTGACCTATATTAAAAATAAATAATGCTACAATATTAACATCACAGTATTACTAAACATACGCTAGGGGCACAATGTATCAATTACAGCGACGTTCGTTATATGGGGGTTTTGCAAGTAGTCTCTGGTTTAATGTGGATAAGTTACCTACCTAATTAGAAGCGTTCCGACGGCGAGACAAAAACATGCGACGCGGATACCAGCAACGCATAACACAAGACATGAACGGCAAAAAAGCTCCGGTCAAACGGTTAGGCGGACAAGACAACGGGTATTGTTGGGCGGTAATGGGTGGTGTTGGTGGAGAACGGGGTTGGTGGATGGCAACGGAGAGCCAGGCTCAGTTTACCGCTGAAACACACATACAAATGCACCAAGTCAGAAAGCTGCTAAACATCGAAACGATATAACAATTAGACAAAAAAATTGATTGTGATTTATTCGTGGATTTGATAAAACGCCTGCGTTGAGCACTGTTTAGAAACATCAAATTTAAGCACAGATATTGAAAGGAAAGGACCAACATTCACATGCTAACATCAACATTACAGTACACGAATTAATGCGATGGGGAGGTACATACATCTAGTCCTTACGCCGTATAAACCAGTCAGTCAATGAATTGCGGATTTGATAAACGTTAGACTACAACAAACAGTGACTCAGTCGTTAGTTTGGACATACAGGGGAAACTACCTTTGAAAAGTGCTCTGCTCGGTAGCATGATAATTAAAATGCTATTAATCAATTATCTTGAATAAAACGGTTCATGTAATACTGTAAAAACTGCACCAAACTCCACATTAGAGTATGTGCCTTTGAATAGCCAACTACAAGGTTTATAATAAACACATACATCAACTTGCCTATAATTTGGCTATCCTTCCATGGTTTTCCTATATTTTAAACGGCTAGTTATAGTTATTTATAGTCTATTAACACCCTGATACTCAAGGTTCTCTAGTTTTGCAGCCAAGCCCACATTTATCAGCTCAATGACTAGACTGAGGCTTGTGCGAACAAAATTCGAAAACTGTGATGGTTTTCAATCTCAAAACTGTTCATCCGAGGAATAAAACGTTAAACGATAAATATAATGTAACGATGCAGCTTTTACCACTCTTGTGTTTATGGGGATTTGGATCAACATAACAGAAAAGTCTGCGCTTTAAAATTGCCGACGATTTACATTTTTTAATTTATCAACCAAAAGCACGAAAATACAAAACACACTTTTGCAAACAAAAAATGCTGCTTCGCAAATTTGTGGAGATTTACGGCAAAATATCGGAAATTTGAAGAACCACCGTTATTTTAACACCGATCCAATTCCCGATATTAAATCTAAGCCCATCAAGAACAGAATTTACCTGAAAAAGGACCCACTTCTGCTTAACATCGCTCTAAACCCCGTTAAAAACACATTATAAACACAGTGCTAAAAGTGAAGTAGAAGAATAGATTAATTTAATAAACACAGTACAACTTTGATAATCTTTATCGCATTTTTTTAACCGCGAAAATACCTAGACGATAACGCTTTAACTCGCAACTGATAATTCTTCATCCAGTTGAGTTTGTCATTGGATTATAAAAGTTGTGCTGTATAATGAAATGAAATAGATTAACAATGCTTGGATTTTGGCAAAGACCTACTTTTCCTGATAAATCAGCTGGTGTTGCTACTTTTATTAGACCTCAAGCGTTCTATACCTGAGCGTTCTTCCTCCTCGTCGCTCGTGTAAGAAGACATGCCGCTTACGGCTGCCCTTGTTGAGGTCGCTTGCATCAGCTCCTGATTGGGGGCATTTCGGTTCTCGTACAGCAGAATATTCAGTGTTTCCTCGTAGATGCGCGCTTCTGGACATTCCACCTTTGTGTGCTTTTTATCGGTGGCGTAAACTATCGAAGTGCAACACACTTCAGACACCTGCAATGTACTCAAGAGTTGTAGATGTAATCTATGGGTTTTCGCTCACATACTTTTTTCCCATGCCCATAAAATATCCAGCAGCAAATCTCGCCTGTGCTGATGACATCCTTTAAAAACATCACCCGATTGCTGTACCATAGGGACAGTTTATCGAACAGTTCAATGTTCTTCAGCAGATTATCGTCTGAGGTTGAAGTATACGAATATTTGTTATTGTGGCGATTAATCAGCAGTTTGATCGCCGGTTTGGTTGAGTTGGAGCTGATCAATGTCTCCTCTTCTTTGAGGGAAGTTATCAGTGGAACCTACAGGAAAATTAGTTAGGCAAAGCTTGTGTTGGAGGCCGGAGGGAATTACCATGCAAATAGGATCATGTTCGCCGCGCTCCTTTTTATGCAAGGCCTTATTGCACGATTCAGCTAGTTCTTCAATACAATAGTACTTTGCTTCTGCTAGCAGTTCTGCGGTGTCCCTGCTTGATTCTGGCAAGGAAACGCTTCCATCTCGGAGGAAGTTTAACAGGGTGCCAAAGTGTTTGCCGCATCGGTCTATTAGAATCCAGCCTAAGTAGTGGAGGAAAAACCCACATATCACAAAAGCGATAGAAATAAACTGGCGTACTATCTTATCAATAAGAAAGGAATTTGATGGTATTGGAATTGGAAATTTGACGGTAATAAATTATGGATGGTTGATGATTTAATAGAACGATTCGACTAATGGACTAAATGGCTAAGAAGAACGGGAGGTTTTTTTGTTAAAGAAAGTACTTCTGCTACTAGTAGCTGGTTCTTGGACACTCACCATCGGAATCCGACAGAACCTCCATTCGCCCACTAAACATGGCCCGCAGCATGGTATCATGCTTCGTTAGGGTGCCAATAGTGGTGTAATGCAAAGAGCCCCCAACATTTAACTTCACATATTGGGACGGATTCCCTTTGATCGTCGTCTTTCCCGACATGGTACTGGATTCAGTTTCGAACATATAAACCGACGTTTTGAATAATTGCAAAACCGGAATACGAGCTTAAAGGAGCGAAAGATGCTCTTATTTGTTTTCTTCAGTGACTCACAGAGAAGATATTTTGATTTACTATAAGGTTAGGTTTTTTGATCCACAGACCAGAGACAAGCAGGGTGGCCAGACTGAGAAATGACGGTGTCGCCAACTATCGGACGAATATCACCAAACGTACGTAAAAATCGCCAGTTTTGGCTTGGCGCCAAGTAAATTGGAACGGGGTAAACCAATAAAAACAAAGCGGAACGGTTAAACAAGAACTTTATTTTTATACTAATGCAAGGAACATCAAATTCTCGAAGCCATCAAGGGTGGGAGTTCGATTTTTTGAAAAAATGTAAATTTTCTCAAAAGTCTCAAATTTTACATCATTTGCTCACGGACGCGAGGAATGCATCGCACTCATTAAAAAACATGCTAGAAGGTTCAGATGTAATGCACTCTTACCTTGGTCACCCTGTCGAATGCTCTTGTTTTCCAATATATCGGGTCTCAATTTGAAAACTTCCCACCCTTAATATCCTGCCAACGATTTAAGTCGCAAAAATCGTCAACATTTCCTTTACAATCGCTAATTTTCTAGCTTAAAGTCACATTTTCGGGTCCTTCAAACCTTCGAGAGGCACTTCGGACAAATAAGACACTTTTTCCAAAACGAACGTGTAAAAACCGGTTAATTTAAAACTTCAATTTCAATAAATACTGTTTTACTGACAGCTGAATTCAAAGTTGATGGGTTCGTATTTACTCGTTGCCATGGTACATGTCTGATATTCAAAGGGTCGACAAGCGATTGGTCGATCAGGTTTATGTGTATCCGGAAAAGCACGTCACCAGGGAGGGTTTCTAGGCAACAAAGGTTGTTGATTTCTTCGAAAGTGGAGAAGTACTGATTTTGTGCGGAAAATATTCCTTGGGCAGAGACAAGACAAACAAGAAACTTATAATTCCGATTATCCGATAAATCCGACAGATTATTACCAACTAAAAAACGCCGGTTTTTGAAGAATAATTTTTCGGGAGTTAAGCTTTGAAACTTACCGAAACTTGTAGTAGGTATAAGAATGCGCCAGCTCCAGTATCGGCATGCCATTGCGACAAATTCTCTCCATATTAGCTGCTTGCTGGCATGGGCATCTTACTAAATTAATATATTGTAGAAATTTCCTGGCATTATACAGAAGAAAACCTCAGTAACAAAAGCCATGCAACATAAACAAAGCATGCCGAACAGAACCCACCACCAACTAAAAACACGCTACAAACTTAGAACTAACCACAATCGAACACAATCACACATTCGATATCAAACCACAAAACTCAATAAACTCAAACAAAAAACATATAAATTAATATTTATGTGGACAAAGGCGGATCCAGGGAGGGTCATGGGGGTCATGACCCCCCCCCATTTAATTCTCTATAAAACGATGCCAACACGAATTGTCTGGCTCCAATGGTTCTTGAGAAACTTCGAAAAAAGCAGCGTCAAAGTGGATTTTGCAACTCAAAAAAAACCACGCAAATCTAAAACTTCTTGAATTCAAGCATTTTTTGAGAAAACTGCCAACATTTCCTTATCGATG
>NW_026018715.1:12818855-12839734 GCF_020466585.1 Dendroctonus ponderosae
GAATGTTCAATTCTCAATCCAACGATGCCAAAACCAATTTTGTGGCACAAACCGTTTTTGAGAAACTTCAAAAAAAGCAGCGTCATGTTTGAGAACACACGCAAATCTAAAACCTCTTGAAAACAAGACTTTTTTGAGAAAACCGCCATCATTTACTTATCGATGGTTCACTTTCTAAAAAGGCCATTTGGTGGTCTATGTAATGATGTAAAAATGAGCGTTCTTGCTTATGTTGCTTCCGAGAAATGACTAAAAACGGGACGGAAAACATGAAATTTTGGCATAATCTTGTACCTAAATGTCTGATATTCAAATTTCGCTTTCTGAGGCAAAACTCTTCGAATTCGCTCACTCATGTTGTTATTACTGAATCGAATGTTCAATTCTCAATCCAACGATGCCAAAACGAATTTTGTGGCTCAAATGGTTCTTGAGAAACTTCAAAAAAAGCAGCGTCATGTTTGAGTCGATTTTGCAACTCGCGAAAAAACACACAAATCTAAAATCTCTTGAAAACAGGACTTTTTTGAGAAAACCAATTAGTCAACACCATGTGTGGTTTTCTTCAAAGAATTAGATAAGGAAAAAAAATCACTATTTTGGCATTACATGCCATAAATATAACAACATGGCAACATAAGCTTTGGGGTAATTCAACAAACATAGCAAAGAAAGAGACCAAAAGCGACCGATTTTTGGGACATTTCTTCACGCCTACTTTCTAGTCGCAATTTGTCTCTGTTTAGACCACAGATTATCAAACTATTTAGACCTCCCGTTCTATTTGCGGCCTACTCTTGCGGCCTGAACGACCAAGCTTTCAATTTTATTTTAGACTTTTTACCTAATGCGACAAAAAGACAGTTCATACAAGAACTGAAAAGTCTCTTGAAGAAAACCTCATTCGCAAATGTATTGCGTCTGAGTATTGAAAGAGTAGATACTCTTTCAATCAACGCTTTCACGAGCTAATTTTGCTTGTAACCGCATGAAAAGTTGCGTGAAATATCTAGGAGAATATTTTGAGTGTTTAATCTGTTTTTATGGGGATTACATCGACTGATAACCAGGGATTTTCAATAAAATAATCCACCATTTGCTGAAACAGAAGGAAAATGTGGAGAGCAAAATGTGCTCAATAAAGCGGGCCATGTAAAAAGCAAAAAGCACCAAGTTTTGCGACAACGACCAATAAAAACCTGGTTTCGAATTTTTCATTTAATTTGCTCTTTACAATAAAATTGGAGTTTGAAAGCGACTGGGGTTGATCCACTATTAAGATAAACGATCCAATATATTCCCAAAAGTGATCGAAATATTTTGCATTCTGTTTCCAAAGCTATTAAGCCTGTTGCATATTTAGTGCTCGCAGCGTTAGAACAAGGAATGCAGCAGTTTAATTCTAAAAATGTTTTTTTATTTAAGTGAGCAATTTATATTCCACAACTTTTTCCTCTATATTAAACGACATCCTTTTGTTACGTTTATTTGGTCGCTTCTTGAAAACCCCCCTAATATTCACTACATGGCATTTTTATGCAGATTTTTTTCCTGTTAGAATTTTGGCTGGGCGTACATAATTGCTTATCTCTCGACCAAGCGGTGATTAATGTGTCTTTGGGGCTTTCCTGCCTAGCAAAGTTATGTGGGCTTTCATTGTTCCTTTACCGGATTCAAATATTTAATTAAATCATTGCTTATATGCATGGCATACGGCTTAATAGATTTTCCTGTTTTGCAATCGCGCTTTCTGTCGCAAAATCTGGATTGCTTCCTTTATAAAATCAGCTTTTGATCTTCGCTACAATGGAATCGTTAGGAGCCGGGCGGAAAGGTTCTTAAATTTTTCCAGCCATCTGTAAGCCATGCCAATTTAAACTGGGATTTAGGATACACTTTATTCGTTGCAATAAAGGTTTCCGTCTGGAAAGGAATAAGGACATCTTTTTGCTACAAATTCTATTACTTGTTTACGTGCTTAGCTTTACAGTCACAAGTTAAGTGCCTAACTGCTGTCTCTTAACCTAGATGCTTATTAACTAAGTTATGTACAAGGTTTTTTCCAAAATCCAGTCAATCAGTCTGCAACTTCCAAAGACTTCTCCTTTTCGCCACTTTTCACCAGCTTAAACTCCCTCTTTCCTCCTAATTCGCCGTCTTTTCCTTTCCACTCAATCACCTCAACGGCAGTGTATCCGCAAGCCCCGATGATAAGAAGACACAGCAGAAGAGACAGCTTTACATCAATGCACAAGTACGGGCTGTAGATGTAAGTAATCACTGATCCTGTAGACTCCCAGAGCCTGAAATTGCTGTAAGCTGCCTCTTCTTTGCCGGGGAATAGAATTCCATACAAGGCTAAAAAAATGATCAAATAAAGATAAATTTGACGTAATTTTAAGCAGAGAAGCAGATGCTCCGCAAAATTGTGATTTTTATGCCTCCGAATGGAAAATAGGGCGGTTTTTGCAGAAAAAAACTGAAGATCGGGAGTCTTGGAATACAATTCAAAAGCATTTGATTCCTGCTAGAAATTTATACTTACAGTTAATTTGTACGAGCCAAATGGCGTCGCAAAATCCCCATAAGCCAGCAATGATGAAAAATGTTAATTTGGCCTGTTCGCTCGGTTTCCACACTAACAAGGTAACAATTAGTGCGACATGTAAAGATAGAGCCAAACATACCACGGGTGATCTTCCCGTGATTTTGATAATTCCTCCAATAAAAATTGACGCTATTCCATTACACACTCCGAAGCAAATCATTACGAAGCCGATATTGCTGATTCCCCATCCGCATGAAACAAATGCCTGGAAGAGAATAAAATATTTAAAAGAAAATCGAATTACTTTTCTAGACTTCTTTAATCTATCGGCAGCTTTTCACCTCATCAACATTTTATTTGCTAATAAAACAGTCAGGGAGATTAAGATTGTCATCTTGTTCTACCGATGCTCAAAGAGCCTCATCTTTAGGTCAACATTGACTCCGTTGGCAAAAACTAGGATTCAGTGCGATTTGAGTGAAACTTTCAGGACTATCAAAGTGTTTTCTATAAGTGGGGAAATTTTCAACTTGCTACTTAGGCACCACTGAAAATTATCTGCTTTTTTTTTATTGTGTGAGAGTGTTAATTTGTAGGTCACATTGAATCGTTTGGAAAAAATCGGCGCTTGAGGTGAATTAACTAAAACTTTCCGGACTCTCAGACTCAAATCTCTTCTATGGATGGTGCAAATTTCAAGATGCTTCCCCATTTTTGTTGGAAGTTATACTGTGTTAAAACATAGCGGACAATTACCTAAAAACGGTATTTTTCACGCGAAATAATAGACACAGGAATAAATATTTTAAGATATACACGGGCCTCTGAGTAGAAACTCTAACGGACAAAGGAATAATAATAATTTAAATAACGGAAAATGAGGATATGAAGAAACTGAAAACTGTAGATTGCTGGAAACGTCTGGATAAGTCTTCCAACCGTCCATACAAGTCAACTACTACTAATTTTCACCACTCGTGCAAAAATTCATTTAAATGATAAAAAGTTATGAAAATAACAGCATGTTTTTGTGTAATGTTTTAAATATAAATTGGATGAAAATGAATATGGATTTGCCAGACTGCGGGACAAGCAATGACAAATCCGGTGCTGTTGGATCGTCGACCGCAAGAGATGAATGTCTGGTAGAAAGGTTTTCCAAACAAAATACGAAGATAAATGACCGGGCCGCGATAATCCACCATAATGGATGAAGAGCAACGGAAACTATCTTAAAATGGGGATCGATTGGGAGTGTTTTCGAATAAATACATTTGAAATCAATGCAATATTTTCGGATAAAAGGCACTTACTGAAGTAAAATCGGCGGCCAGAAACGCTTGTTCGGCGCCAATAAACATTGTGATGGGTAAAATCAGAATTTGAGACGGATTGGCCAGCTGCTTGACGATCACAGCCAACAGTCTCAATCCGGAAATGTCGCTACCACTGCCTTTCCTGCCCTGGTCGTATCTGGAAAACCGCAGCCGAATTAGACCAGAATTTTCGCATTTTCCTCATCAGCAACCTTTTAACGGAGTCCACTCCAAAAGCCACTGCCAGAACGGCTGCGATCATGCAAGCTAGATAAATTCCGGTGATTGTGTTGATTTTGGAAGTAGAAGGAGGAGCCAGATTTGGAATGGCTTCCACAACAGTCCCAGGACAGAAATTTGCTCCGCATATTTCTTCACTATTCCTCGTTGCTGTGGACACGTTGAAGACATCTGCGAATGTTATATTGTTCAGCGTTGAGTTGCTGAGAGCGGCGACTGCGGGACCTTCAGATGAGAGCACTGAAAAAAATTAATTAATAGCTTTAACACAGCTGGAAGTATATTAGATTTCAAGCAAAACGGTTACTGATGACCAATAACACTGTTAGAAGCTGCCCAGACTAATACCCGGTTTGTCTACACAAGAATAGTTTGACTCTCTCAAGCATTTAACATTTTGAAAACCCCTCACTAAAACTCTTCTTACCGGCTGAACTGATGAGATTTCCCCACACCTGGGAAAACTGATAAAACAGGAAGAAAACCCCAAAGAAACGGGTCACTGTTATATCAGCCCCTACTCCCGTGACTTTCGCATAAGCCTCTGATAGGATAGTGAGGTAGGTGCACTTGGCGCACCATAAAGGACCTCCTCCAAAGCCGACAGCTAATCCTGCAGGAATCATGGTGTAGAACCGGGGATAGAACTGGGCCATTATGAAAGGAACGTAGACCAGGAAGGCTAGGCAGATGGTCCATTTTACTCCCAACCATCTGAAACAGAGCAATAAGAGTTGTAAGGTCAGGACAAAGTCTTAACCGTTCAATGGATCCAGGATGAATTTATATGCAAATATTTTCTTTATTGCATTTTGCTGCTGTCGCCTCGCGTATTCAGACAACGTGGTTTAAACCCGTTTACAAACAATTAGCTTGTGCAAAAATCAAATATTGATCGATTAACACCAGCTTCTACATTATTTAGAGTGTTTTTGTTGCGGTTTGCATATTTTAACGAATTCTCTTTGTCTGTGTTTATCGAAAACACACTATGTACTTTTATTTGCCAATTTAAACATGTATTTACTTATTAGCTAAATTACAGAAAATTGGCTCATTAGAGACAATGGGGACTTTCAACTTAGATGTAATAAGGCCATCCTTGAGAGCCCGTAGGTTATTTCATTTATCACAGGCTTGTTCTTGTCATCTACTTCCCCTGTGGCATGTGAGGTCATGGTTGAATCGACTGATGATAATCATCAAGAAAGACAATGTTGTCTTTAGACAGGTTTGGTTCTAAATAAATCGACTTGAAGGTTTGCTTTAGGCTAGTTTTAGTAGTGCATATTCTTTATAACTTTGGGTTTCTTTAAAAGTTTAGCTAGAGGGACAAATTCTCCTAACTTCGGTGCCTTTATTTAGCGCCTGCATATTCTAAACGAAGTTTTTTCTCATCTATGTTTATATGAATTTTTACGCGAATGTAATCCGAATATCCTTCGCTTCCTGAAACTTCCAGTATATTGACTGATCACATGGTTTTTCGTTATTTTTCTTTTCGTCCTTATAATTAAAACTTCAACATCAGTTTGGCTTTATTTTACATAAAATCGATGCACTGGTTTAACGCCTTTAGAGATAATACTACCAAAAATACGTTTTCCTCTATAAATAAAATATAAATGTCGATTCAATCCATTAGTTGCAATAGAAAGATCAATTGCTCGAACGACGTAGTTTGAAGTCTTTTGAGCCTGTTCAATGCACTCGGAATGTCGTCAATATGCAATAGAAACGAACAGTTCGCCTTCGCATTCTAGAGCTTTATAGAGCTTTCAGATGATTGATGAATTTACTTGTATTTTTACGAATTGAGCGAATTATTTGGAATTGGCAATAGCATTGCGTTATCAAACAATTCATGTAAAAACTGGTTTCGCTAGTACGAGTTGCTTGCATCTTCAGAGGTAGTTTGTTCAGCCCTAAATGTCCATGTTTCACCGTGAATCCTGGTTTTTGCAGCTTAGAAAATATCAGATCTGTCCTCTCTTTTTTAAATTTGCAAGCAACAATTTCAAAATTTAACAATTTTTGGTAGATACATGACTCTAAAGAAGCGTTTCAGAAAAACCGCTTGAAAATCAAATTTTTGCCATCTTCCGATACTGGATATTTGCAATCAACTAAACTCTCTCTTATAAAAATTCGCATCTTCCAAATGGCAGAAAGCCAAAAATTTTAAATTTTACAATCTTTATAAGACGCTTCGCTCTAAAGGTGTGGAGAGTTTCATAAAAATCAGGCAAAATTCTGGTTTTTGCCACGTTAGTGAAATCAGTCCAATAATGGAGGAAAATGATCAACTGTGTTCTCCAGTTAAAAAAATTGCGTCTTCCAAACTAAACTTACATGCAATTTAAAAATTTTACCATATTTAGTGCACACTCAAATCAATCGGTGTCGAAAGTTTAATAAAAATCGCCTGGAATCAGGATTTTTGCCACCCTAATGAATATCAGTCCAATAATGGACGAAAATGGTCAACTGCGTCCTCGCTAAAAAAATGCTCCTGCTAAAAAAATCGCGTCTGTCAAACTAAAGCCAGCAGTAAGCTTCAACTTTCACGGTGTTTAGTAGACGCTCGTCTCTAAAGGTGCGTAAACTTACATAAGAATCCCATAAAATTAAAATTTTTAACCAACTTAGTAAAGTGGATCTGAAAGTTAACATATCTGTTTCTTTTTTTCTTTTAAAAATTCGTATCTTCCAAACTAAAGAAAACTAGCAGTTTAAAAATTTCGTCACCTTTAAAAACCATTTTACCCTAAAGATAATGAAAGCTTCATTAAAATCGCCTTAAATCCATTTTTTTTACCTTAAAAAATATCGGCCACGAAAATATGTTTTTAAGCAATTGCGCCCTCTCTTACAAAAAATTGCATCTTCCAAATTGAAGCAATTTACAATTTTTACTATCTTCACAAAGATGCACGCCACTCGTTCTAGCGAAACGTTAGCTCGAATAACTCACCATTTCAGCATCTTTTGAAAATCTATGGTAATTTAGACGAAATTTCAAATACAAAAGAAAACATACGAGAACATCAAAAGAACGAAACATAGACAAATTTATGGAGTTTTGAGCAACAATTTTCCAAACGGACCTGCTTGCATTTTTTGAGCACATTTTGTCCATCGTCAAGAGGGAAATTACTGCAAATTGCCCCTTAATAAGTCCGAAAATGGGTTTTTTGCTGAATAGTTTCTGAGAATAAACCATTTATCTTACCTTATAACGATCACTGGTAGAAAAATGTTGGATAGAATGAGGGAGCCGTAAATAGCAGCCAGTGTGAATGTGCCCAATGAGGCTTCCGCATTGACGGAACTTTGCAAGTTGGAGGCTCCCCAAAAGGCGGTGAATTGCAGCATAAAAGCGAATCCAACCACCAGAACGTTTTTCCAGATTCTCCACTGTTCCTTGGGAGAAAACTGGATGGGACTGTCGTTCTCGTCGCTATTGACTCTTTGAAATTTCGAATCCATTTCCGCCTCAGAACTGTAAAAACAGATAAAGGTTTTCCCGTTGAAAATAATATATGAATGATTCTGCACGTTACGAGTTCCATGTTAATAAAACTTTCATAATGTTCGCGTTGTGCTACGAGCAGAGTTATGAGAATAACTCCAAGTCATCCTTCCGGAAGTTTAAATTAAATTTCTTGCAATATTATGCAGGAAATCTATGCATCTTCTGGCTTACTGCCAAGCATCACGGCCGGGTTTAATGGATTCATGTGAATTTTCCAATAACTGAGTGATGTCTATTTGATCACTTGATATTGAATGGCCATTTGCTCCCTAATCGCTTGGATACTTAACGATTTACGTATTAGGAAATGTATGGGAAATTTCAAAGAATTGAACATTTTCTTCGCGTTAAGGGCAGAGTCGGAAATTTCAACTGAACTCATCAAAGCATCCCGCGCTGCCTATCTGAGTGCCGAAAATTGCGGATAAACTCTAAAGTGGAAAACTCAACTTTGAAATTGGTTTCATAAAGTTTTAGATTCGCAAAAAATACACGACTTTAATAGAAGAAAAACACACCTAAAGCTGTCCATGTTCGCTCAATGGCGAATCCCCAGGATTTGCATATTGATTAGTCTGAGAAAAACCAATATTTTTTTGGACTTTGATTTGCTTCATTTCGCAACTACTGTTTCGGTTATATCGTGACGGGTGGCTAATTCTTCAACTTTTTAACGGGACTTTTTCAGTGCATTTTAGTTTTAATGTGCAATTCTTGACGAAACGTTGATTGTTCTTTTCAAGATAATTAGCTGTATTATTCCACTATTTAAAAATTCATTGTAAAACCCCTGGTAACTTAAACTTAACGAAATTTAAATCCCAAGTAACACGAAGCTTTCGCTATGGATCCCCAGTATCCTCATTTGGATGCCTGAACTGGTTCCTCAGAAACCGAGTTTAGATGAGACCGATGTAAAAATGGAAAACCGCCCAAAAAACCCCAAATATTAAAAATTCATTCTGACGACAACAGCACCTGAAATGGAATAAAATTGACAGCAAAAATACAATAGAGCCTCCTTTATGAAATGCAGCCATCACCATTTCGATATCTCAACCTGTTCAGCAAATATAAATTTCAAAAGAGGCTGATCTAAAATGGAAAAATTGAGCAAAAAACTCCAAAGTTTAAAACAATTGTCTGTAGGCGATAGCCCCCCAAATGGAACCAAATGAGAAACATAAATCAAGAAAAGTATTCTTTATCAAGTGCGGGCATCCCTATTTCAACATCTCAACAGAATTCTCACACAGCAGCGGTAAAAATGAAAAACTGCGAAAAAATACTCAGAAGTTTAAACATTCTTCTGAACGGTACTAGAGCTTTGAACAGAACCAAATTTTAACAAATATAATTTAAAACAAGGCCTCAGTTATCCAGCACAGTAACTCCTATTCTGGTATTGTTGGACGCACCATCTTTTTCTTCAGATAATATCGACGTTAAAATCAAAACCGCCTAAAAACACGCATACTTTTATAACGTTTGTAGTATTTGAATTTTCAGTGATATAAGGAAGCCAAACCAACCATATTTTTTGGATTTAGATATGTTTCGTTTGGTAACAGCTAAACGCTTTATCCAGATCGAAAAATGTAATTTTAGAACGTTTTAATGCGAATTAGTTAAATCCCATTATCATAAAATAACAACATTTGCGTAGGTATTTAAATAGGCGAGAAATCTTGGGCAAGAATCATTTTCAGTTTTAATGCGCAATAATTAAATATGCCTGCAAGCCTACAAAGACTCACAAAATAACGACTGCTTTTCGTGATAAGATAAGTCGTTGACCATTGAAGAGAATTTGCTGATTTGCGTACCAAAACATCAAAGTATTGGTTTCCACTTGAAAATTCGCAGAATAAAAACCAGTTATTCCATTTAGGGTCTCGCTGCTTGTTTGTTTCTTCAAGTAAAAATATTTAAATATAAAAACAAATACAGTATGTATCGAAATTCTCCAGTGATTTCTTGGCGTTTTTCCCGCTTGGTTTAGTTCATTATTATATGTGCACATATTTACATATATAACTCGGCTCACTTTTATAATTAATCAAGGCTGCTTCGGTTTTCCGCGTATTGTTAATTAAGGAAGATCTGATATAATTCACCCTCCACGCACTGTTGAGTGGGCATTTTGCATTTTTTTCCTTTTAATTGGGACTTGAAAGGACACAGCAATGCAAAGCAAAGGCGACCTTGTAGCTGCAGTACATTTTCGAACTGCACCCGTGCAAGTGATTTATTAAGTACTTTTAAAACCGCATTGCAATTATCCTATTATATGCAAACAGAATTTTACATGAATCGATTGTCTCATATCGGCTATGGGTGTTTAACGATTAGTGGATTTGTTCAACTATTAATAGCGAATTATGTGGAAACTTCGGTTTTTTTCAGTGAGGATGGACAACTATACGGTGGCTGCTTTTATACAATTTGTATTTGCATTGTTTTTTAAATTAAATCAAGGAGACTTAAATTAGCTTAAAATTCAGTTGGATAATGCAAATAATTTTAATTTAAAATCACTTTAATAAGAAGCGCAAGAGGACTTGAACCCAATAAGGAATATTAAATTTCAGCACTTGCTTGAAGAATGCTTGGTAAATGCTGATTTACTACTTGATATAATCCAACCATATTTATGGATGGAAAATGCAAATGTAACTCTAAAGTGAATAATGAGTACTTAGGGTTTGAAGCGACAAAGCGGCAACTTATCGTTGGTTATTAGGTTAAAAACAGCGATGCTTCAAAAATCATTAATTTTCATTCATTTGTATTGAATTTATTAAAATTTCACAAAAAACTTATGTTAAAAAATTAATTAAGACTGTGGAAAACTTACCAAAAATTATACGAAAATCCTAGATAGCCACCGGCTCTGTAATTGCACTTAACCCGGTCTGTGACTAAAAATCACATCAGCGAAGAACTAGCCGTCCGACTGTCCCGATACAAGGCCGCGCTATTTCTTCTGTTACCCTTCTAATTTGCCAAAGACTGGAAATGCGGATTTTATGCACGTGAACAATAAAATATTGTCCTTTATTTTGACTCGGTCACACGTCGAAGCTAAACGATTTGAATTTCCCACATGGCTTGCCGTGGGCTTTAGGGAGATCCCCAACCATCACCAACAAGTATTACTTTGAATGTCTTCGCGCCGCAAAAATTATCGGTTATGTTAACTAGGTAGTCCGACCTGTTCTACTAGGGATAGTTAATTGTGACGCTTTCGGAGTTTCCATTTTTTCTGTTACAAAAAAATCTTTCTAATAAATTATAGTTAATCAGCGCAGCTAAGATGTAGCTGATGGATTAAATTGCTTAGAAACTTTAAAAGCCCCCTTCAGCAATGGTTTCTTAATGCCTAAAGGAAAAAACAACATTGATTGAATATTTTATTGTCGATACATTTCCATATATTGTACAATAAACCAACCAATCCCTAATGGCTGGCATTCATGCATCATAACTTCCACAGCACGCCCACCTGCAAGCGGATATTTCAAACACTTAAAATATCGCGTAGTAGAAAAATTATCACGGCAATTAATCAGAGAAAAGCCATAATAATGAAGGTAAAAAAGACATGAAAAAATCAATCGAAACACATGCAAATTAGTGAATATAGCACGATGCAACAGACGTGATATTTCCAGTAAAGGCTAACGGAATTCAATAAAAAAAATTTACAGGAACCAGAAGTAGTTTTATTAGCAAAACGACATTCTGTCTATTATTAGCAAACCAGTTGCGATTTTCAAAGGAGATTTTTATAATTTATGGACACTTTTTCAAGGGGTCAGGGAAATATTCACGGGTACCGAAACAATCGGCGTTTTTTGAGGCAGCAACCACCTCTGAAGATGGAAGTCACTAGTGGTTGCGAAACGCCAGGAAGAAACTTTTCGACGACAACCTAAATTTCTAATTCAGTCCATAAGCAGAAATAAAATCAGGAATAGAATAGACCTTGAACTTGCCAAAATGTGTCGAAAAACAATTAAAAAGTGACCAAAAAAATGTGGTTTCAAAACAGTTTGCGGAACACCAAGTCAGAGGAAAAACTACAATATATATGACTTTCATTATGAACCTAGACCTTGTTGATGTTGAAGAATCAACCTTGAAAGCCAATAATCCAATTTACAATCTAAAATTTGCGTGTGCCTGCGTAAATTAAACGGCAATTTAATATTTATATTAAATCCTCGGTTCATTTCGTAAACACCACTGTTATTCACTTAACTATTCACTTAAGAGATTATAATTATAAAAGTATACTTACTACTAGCAACTTGGATTATTGGAAATAACACGTTTTTCAAGGAATCAATTGATAGTTATTACCGAGCCGAGGAAAAAATTTATAAACCAATATGTTTGTTTTAATGACAATTTATCTTTTTCACTTACGAGGAAGTGTTTTAGTTCGTTGGTTTTTCCTGCAAATTTGTGTTTTTTTTTTGGTTTGTTGCTCGCAGTATTGCGTCAATTTTTATTCTATACATTTTTTGATTTCTCCTAAAGGTGGTTCAAGCTATTTGCAATTTTTAAATTTCATTTAAAGTTAAACTTTGGCCTGTAGACATAAAATTAAAATAAAATTCGACCTCAAATACAGAACCAACGGTTAACAAACATTTTAGTTTGCAAAATTATTTAAATAAAATTTTATAATAAATAGCAAACTTAAAACCTTAAAATTACAATCAATTTTTTTTCAAAAACTCACCCTTCTGCAGGGTTTCCTGATGTTAGAAAAATCCCATATAAATGAAGATGTTTTATAAATGTGCGCTGAAATATACAAATTTGCTCATTCGCTGCTCGAGCCTTTGCAAACATTCTCCCTCAGCTTACCAATGATTAGATATTCATGTCTACATATATAGTGTTCGTTTGTATAATAAATTGGGTTTCTCATGTTACATTATCCTTCGCGATTAATACAAATATAACAAAGGGTTTAAATTCCCCACCTGGCTACTGTGTGTCTGCTAATGATCGATAATAATTAATTTTTTTCCGGAAGAATTAATTAAAATATCACGCTAGCTTCTTTTACTGTTTCCTCAAGGTTTTAATTAGTGCACAGTGTAATTTTCAGGTTTTTTGGCCATTAGCGTAATGGCTGAGGAATTTTTCCTTCCACCAGTATGAATAAAATTATACTTTTGTTGTTGCGAAGGGAATATGATGCGCATTCGCCAGCCATTAAAAGCTAAAGTTTTGCATGAAATATGAACAGTCCGGAGCAAAAAGCACTTTTATTGCAAATTGTTCGTTTACCTCATATATTTTATTTGGAATATTCAGTGTTGGAGTTTTCAATTGACTCAATAAAACCAGAAATTTTGCTATGGACGTAGAAAAGTGGGTGCAGATTTCGAGATCTCTGGCGCTTTCGAGTCTTAAGTGTTACTTTCATGCTAATTTTCCCCGCTCTTATTTTTGCCGTTCATTTTCCGAATTATTTTACCAAAATCTATTTGGTTTTTCATTCTCAAAGTTGATACCTTGAATATTTTTCAATCGGGAAATCCTCTCAGGGACAATTTCGAATTTGCTAAAGTGCTTAAAATCCTTTTAAGAATTCCTTATAAAAATGAAGAAAAAATTACTCAATAGGCCTCGCGAGCAATATTTTATTTTCTTCAGTGTTTCGCTGCTGTGGCAAAAAGCAACATATATTTGCCGGATTTAAGGGAAATCGCACGCTGGGACGTACACCAAGCGGAAATATATTTGATGGCTTATCAAAGGAATGAAAATGTAACATTATCATGAAATCCTTGCAAAAATTGAATGCGTATTTCTGCTAAAAATTGGAAGTTTTCTTGCTAAGAAAGTTGACCGAGAAATAAAATAGAGGCAATAAAAATAACGCGAAAAAACCATTTTGCTTTCAAAATTTTAATTGGAAAATCTTCTATGCGAATTGAAGACAAATCTTTATTGTTGATTTATCATAGATCGACGCAATGGTGAATGGTTTTAACCAACAATTCCTACACAACAATTTAACTAACACTTCCTAAAAATAAAGAGCGGCGCCAATTATTTTTTAATTTTTCAACCTTTCCAAGCCCTGATTAGTAATTGTTACTGATACTAGAAATAAACGGTCAAAAGCCCACGCATTTAGCCACCATCTAGCAAGAAAATTTCTACCAGTCCGCTATGCAGCAGGAAATAAAGGTTGGATGAAGAAATAAGCACATTTTTGATGTTCCCTAGCCAATTCCTGTCCAAACCTAACAATTTACCATCGGAAGAACTGAAAGAAAAAAAAATTCCCAGAAACTTCGGAAAAAAGGCTAATTTCTTCAATCAATGTTTGCCGAAGTCATCAGGAAAACACTCTCCAATTCCCTGGAAGTTGCATGGAAAATTACTGCTTAAAACACCGAATTCTCCTCAATGTTCACATAGAGCTGCTGTACGGAAACACATTTAGAAAAATTGAACAAAATCATGATTTCATAACATTGGTGGCAGCAGATAAACATTTTTTGCAAGAAGAACATTTCAAGGCAACTAATCTCTAAAAGCGAGAAGAAACTGGGTTACCTAAGATGCGATTTTAACCATTTTTCCCGTCGAATCGACATCTATAATCGAGAAAAACCGCAATGCAACACCTTGAACCGAGAGAAGTTATCTATAAAATAACATTCAGTTTTATTGCGCTGTTTTATGCAAGTAGCATTTAACTGCTCATTCCTAGCTAATGACTGGCTGTTAGCTCTGTGTTGAGAAATTTTTGTCAAGATTTAATCGCAACGCTTTTTACCAGGTTTATACTATTTGTTGCGTGTTATTAGGAAGCTGATGCTCAATGTTTTGCCGATTGGTCTTGGTTGAACATCAGCTGAAACTGGAGCAACATGATCAAATAGAACCCAACGGAAGATGCCATCTACAAAGCAAAACTGGATTAGTTTCGCGGTGTTTTGCGTGCGTTCAAGGCTAACCTACCGTCTGAATTAGTGTGGCATTTAACGTGAAAATTCCATAAGCTGATAGTTCATACTGTTCTTCAATTACGCCCCTGATAAGAGCGCTTATCTGCAAACAAACTTTTCATTCAGGGCTTTTCCCGATTGAATTTTTTCGGTTGAACAAATCTTTCTGGCTCACCTTTCTTCTAAATAGGACGTTGCTGTTAACCGGCAAAGTGAGCAGTTCCAGTTGGGTCCTCTTAAATTCACTAACAGCCATTTGACTAACAGTCGCAAGAAAAATAATAGCCAAAGTAACTTGCGCCGATTTGATGAGGGCTTTGATACCAAATCCAGTTTCAAGAAAAATGTACATGTGAGTGAAAAGGATAATCTGCAAATCTGCCATCAGCAGCACCAAAGGAAACCCGTAGATTCGCTCGATTAGTTTGGACAATCTCAATAATGCGCTCAACAAACTAACTGTTTTCTCCAAAGTCCTTTCGTGCTTCATCTGGTACATTGGAGGTAGTTTGCTTTGGTAAATTGGCTGAATATTCGCATTAACTACCGCCAGAATGTGGCTGATGAACAGAATGCACATACAGCAAGTCAGTAGATAGATTTGTGTGACTTTCAATGGAAATAGTTGAATCATGCAGTGCATTAGACTCTGAAAAATTTCTAAAGAAAAATAGCATAGACTCTGGGAAATTTTGAAAAATTACACAATCGCACCTGTAAAACCTCCTGTTTGCAAAGAAAGGCCTAAAAGCACGGCCCATTCACTCAGCGTCAAGACCAAAACGGCCAGAGAAACTGCTCTGATTCTTCGATAAGACTTCCATATTCCCAGGCTTTTTGCGCCATCCTCCACTTTTATTAACTGGTCTCTAAGTTCGGAAAATTCCTTTTGATGTCGAACACAAGAGCTTAATGCGGCCAAGGCAGCTACGGCTACACTAATAGCACTTAATAGTACAGAAATTTCCATTAGAGTGTAGCTGACAAGTTGAGTCGGTTTGAATTCTCTGTATAGTCCGAAAACGAAAACACCATAGTAGAAGACGACGTAGAAAAAAGCAGCCAATTTTCCTTTTATGCCTCGAGTGTAAATGACTAGTAGGTGTTGACAGATGCCGTGCAAACACCCCAAAATCCAATAAGGCTTCAGTAGCTGAAAAAAACAGTCGTCTGATTGCGTTTTGTAGTTTCCAGATAATAAGGGAGCAATTTTCCAATGCTTTTTTGCCACCGTTATCTTCATGCCCGGATATCGACTGAAAAATTGAAGTTTTCGAGGAAACAATCGGACAAATGTAAACGACAAACTCTTTGCTCAGCTTGATAAGTACATTTAAAAGGAATTTGGGACGCAAATTGGGTCATTTTAGGTGCTATTAATAATTCAGCGCATTATTAGAGCAACAAAGGCGCTTTCCCCAGGTTAATAGATCATTAAAATTGTGTACTGTTTGAGTACACAATTTAAACGTGAGTGTAAAAGAACAGAATGAGCTGCTTAGCTTGACTGGCTTCTAATTGATCCACTAAACAATATCCTTTTTGGTAAATCCCATGTAATTATTATGCTAATGGGTCTTCAAAATTACCAGTTTTTTTCAAAGTGATCATTCATAGTTTGCGAATCTAAATTTAAATTTAACAAAAATCTAAATATGTGAATGATATTGACCTCAATGAAGGTGCATTCTGACCAAATAATAAGGGATTTTTGTTTCTCTCTTTGATGTCTTCATTTGGAACACTTTAAGGGAAAATACGGATCGAATATAGGTAGATGAGATGAGCGTTTAACCACCGAGGTATAAACCATCTGCTTTAAGGTGGCTTAAATCTCACAGTTTTTCCACTTTTGCAATTTTGAACTTGCCGGGGTGGTTCGCTAAAATTACATTAAAAACAGCCATTTTTCGCTTTATGCAGCGAAAATGAATTAATCTCTTGAACCTCGTTAGACTTTTAAATATCCTCTCGAATAGCTTATAATTACGTCCCATGAAAGAAAAGCAACAGCAAGCTCACCCCCTCAAGTCGATAAAAACTTTTGGACTTTGCGGCCAAATTCACTTTTCAATCCGATAGTTCAGTCGAGAAATGTGTTTTTTTGATGCCTGAAGACTGGCAGAAGACTTATTTGCCACGTGCAGTCGAAAATTTCATGTCGAGAGGGTTAATTTTTTTTGCTGAGTGTTTCAGTCTGCCTAAGAAATATATTGATGCGAATCACTATAGAGGATGACAACTTAAAGCTTGCAATGTATATACATATTTGCGAAAAGTGGTTATAAAGGTAGCAATTAGTAGCAATTTAAGTTGCCAACTTTCACAAAGCAGATTCTGTTGCTATTAAGGAAAGGAATGGGAGATCAGAACCTGAGGAAGCAGCTCAAGTTGAAACTCTGAACCAGTTTTTCTTGGACTCAACTTTACCGAAATAGAAAAGCATAAGTTTAATCTGTATCTGCTTTATGCGACCAACTGTTTACTGGCCCTCAACATTCCCAGCCGTAACGCCACTTGACTTTTTCCTATGAGGACAATTTCGAAATTATTTTTAATTTGAGGTTTTTCGCCAAAATACTGGGCTAATTTACTATTTTTTTTGGGCAAAAATTAATTGTTTTGCTGGGAAATATTAGTGGAAAAATTGGTTCAACGTCCAAGTGAACGTTATCAATTTCCCAGATAAACGATAATTAGTATACGATTTCCAGCTAGGTATGTTAACAGTACATTTTGCCTTGATAAAAGCTATTTGTTGGTTCCCAACTATGTCAAGCTGATAATATTGATGGTTTTAAAATATATTATGAAGTCGTTATTTATCGGGTCTAACTCGTGGGTAAACTTCGATGGAAAAAGGCCCCAGTTGAACAAAAACATTTTCGTGCTAATATTGAGGAAAAATTACGATTCATGATCACGTTTTATTATTTTAAGATCAGGTTTTTTCGAACTATTCATATCGCATTAAGAGTAGATATACTATTATGATTATTACCCTGAATGAGCAATAACAATGTTACCATCCTTGGGATCTTCACGAGTTTTAATTACTTTACATTAAACGCTATTATAAATCTGCTTTTAATTGTGGGATCTTAATCCAAACATGAGTTTACTTATTGATAAGATTTACCGTCACCTCGAATGTAAAAGACAACTTTTTCTTTAGGAAACCATCTTCAAGTCTTTTATGTACACAGAGCAGAGTCATATGGATAATTATTGCACATTCGCGAATGTATGTGTTTTGTATTAAATACCGTTGGTTTAACTACGTAAATATAATTTCTGATAGGTTTGTAAAAGTTATGTGTATAAGGCATACAAACACAGGGTCAGTTGWTTAAGGCTTGCAAGRTAGAAAACACCTGCAACATAATAAAGTCAAATTTAGTYAACTAATTTGCAAAAAGAAAACAATTTGCTCTGGYGGRTTGAAAAAAATCAACARAAACTTGTCTAGTTKTCTCTTCGCATTCATTCATTGCAGAGTTKRTCCTTTGATTTCTKCTTTATTTTGCTGGTTTTTTTAGTAAATTTAYTGCAATTTTTGYGCATTTTGATTGAATATGATCCTGCCCCATTAATACGTGTAGTTTTATTTGTATAAACACGGTTATTGAGTCTGAMAGGTTTGTGATARGGAAAAAAATCCGTGTTTCCTTAATYAGTTTCTTTAATTTTCCKTTATAATCTGCATATGCCTAARTACTGACATCAACTTTGGGTTTTTAACAATCYACTGGAATTTTYTCTTTATTTSSGAATTCTGCACTAAATTGGSAGTAATTTCATATCACAKRGGYGCCTCTTTCTTTCCATTSYWCATTGGCAGTTTAAGTTTTTTTTTTGTGAAAAYCTTCTSTGGAAATGGATSGTTTRAAAATAAWTTTCTAACTTCCAGAAAGTGTCAACCTCTGTATTTTCTGCAGCTTTTAGAGAAAGAAATGRAMTTTCTTTGACGTATTTYGAAGTTGTTGGCTGCTCAGATGCGTTTTATACAAGATAAAATTTCAATTAATGAAAGCGACTTAATTGACTAAAACTAAGTTTTTTAAATAGATATGACAACTATTTTGAACTTGAATTTATTTGGCAATCTGAATGATACGAAAACGTTTTCACTCATAAAAACGCAGCGAGCAATTAAAAGACAAAACAGAAAAAATCTGAAGAAGCAGGTTGCGATCGCTGACAGTTTCTGAGAAACTCACTTTCAAAATGCTCATTGCAGAGTGTACTTTTGGCAAAAATTAACTTGGCGCTCAACTCAACTCGTATCAAATGATTGAAAATTTATGGTTAAATCGCAATTTAATCAAACCATTTCGTACTAGCGCTGTATGCAATGTTGAAACGATGCGAAATTTACTTTAAGCGCAGAAGTTGCTTGAATTTACTTGCATTATCGTGCATACAGTTGCTGTTTCTTGACATTTACAACAAACACAAATCATCCTGTTTTAAAAGTGCGCATTTTGTAAATTCTTTGAAAGTAAACTAAAAAGAAACTTGAGGTTCCAAAGGAATTTTTCACGGTGTTCAAAACCTGCACAATAGATTTTTTGTACTCACCAATCATTTTTCTCCTGCACTTTATCCGATATGGAATAAACCATTTTAATTGGCCCGATTGAATTGCTAATGCCCAATTACACACAATCACTATCAAAGTCGATCCTTCCAATCGCCAGAAAAACGCGCTACTCGCAAGTGCTCTTCAATTCACTCGCTTCTTGTTCTTCGATTCAACTAATGCAAGTAAACCATTAGAATATTGTCGGCATTAGGCAAGGTGAGATAAATCCTTAGCCGTCCTTGCATTGGGTTTGTGAGATTTTTAATTTTTCTAATCACACCACTTAACTGCTTCAAAACAGCGAATTAATTCACTCAAATTAAGTTATTGCATTATGCGTGCTAACTGGGACACAATTATTTTGATTGTGGAAATTATTTCTCAGTTAATCAAAAAACAGTGGCGATTACACGGTGAACTAGTTGTTACCTAATTTGAAAATTGGTTAATTAATGCGCGCATTCAAGTTCATTATCAAACGAGAGCTGTAGTTGCATCATTGTGTATTGAGGCATGGTTTCACATTCCGGCCAGTTTTTATACGCCTAAAAAATATTTAAATATAGGCTTTATCAGAAATGCTTGACTATTTAAAGAGGCATCAGATTTTTCAAAATTTTGTTTGCGAATACCTGTAGCAGATGGGAAATGCATTTGCAATATTACGGGAAAAATCTGCATGTATTCATGCAGTTCAGCCCACGGAAGCGTGATTATTTTCATTGATTACAATATATATCGGCGCTTGTTCGCTCTTATAGTGGATTTAGATCAGTAGTATTAGGTTTTGTGTTCTTTCAAATAGTGGCGAGTTTCTAAACTGGTTAAATAGTAACAGGGAGTAACAGCTTGTAACAGTGCCTAGTTAGTTGGCAACAATTTTTTAAATAGTCCATGGAAAAAAATAAACGAGGGCAAAAATGTACACTTTTTGCTGTAGTTTTTCGACAAATTTTACTAGAAGTTTCGTTATTCAATTGCGCCTTAAGTTGTTTTTATTCTCCGATTAGAGTTGATTATATCTGACCACACCCTCATGTAGTCATACGGCTGATATGCAAATAGTGGATGATGGCAAAAAGAAAATATTACGTCAGTGTTGTTTGCAAATGCAAACTTCAAACGATTGCTAAAAAACTGATTAGATCCAAAATTTCCTTAACAGAAAAAGTCAAGGACATTTTGAAATAAAAAACGATAAAAACAATGATTAATTTAAGAGGAACACGATTCCGATAGATAATTACCAAATATTTGATGGACGGAATCTTTCCAAGCCATCTAATTCAGGGTTGATTGGTTTATAATTAGGTGCTGTTGTGAAATGCCGTCTTTGTTAATAGGAATTTGGCTGAAATTTGTGCAATTTGTTGAAGATTATTTTGCCTTTTTTCGCAAATGATATTCAAATTTTGCTCGATTGATCAGATTTAACTGCTGACAAACGAGAAATTTATTAGACTGAAGAGAAAATGAAAGATTCGCCAATGTAGTTTTTTGACGAAAAGTGGGCATCGTAGAAAACCATTTCTTCCCGACGTTTCTCCAACACGAGTAGCTTGCATCTTCAGAGGTCGCTCGCTCGTCACAACACTGCTACTAAAAATTCAATTATTTTGCAAATCCGGACTTTTGCCTTCATTATAAATGTGAGTATAAAAATCAGTGCTTT
>NW_026018715.1:12840498-12858078 GCF_020466585.1 Dendroctonus ponderosae
TAAAACGACGATAATTTTTCTGATAGATAACAGAAGACTGTATTTTTTCTACATAACCCCCCCACCTGAATTTAAAGCTAGATCTGCCCCTGATCACATATGGAAGAGTCTTAGGTCTGAAGTTGCTAAGAAGTTTAGACAAATCAAACCTAAACCTATATAAGGTCAATGCGGGTTGAAAATGAATATTTGCAATGTAGAAAAAAAAATAGAATTTTAAATCCAGATAAAGTAGCTACTTGCAATAATCACTCTATATAGAAGATTTTTCAGTTTAAAAACTTGGAGAAATTCAATCAAATCGCACGAAAACCTGATTTTTACAGTCCGATAAATGCGGGCTCGAACATTTATCTCGTCAAACAAGTACACCCACTGTCCAAAAATTCAGAACTTCTATCAGGAACGAAGCAGCTCTTTGAAATTTTCCGTGTACATCGAGAAATGAAGTTTTTTAATTGTGTAAAAATTTCAGTTAAATCGCATCGAAATTTGATTTTTCATCATCAGGCCAATGCGGGCGAAAAAATGAATGTGTTCAAACAACTGCATGCGGTACTCTAAAAATTCAGAATTTCTAACTGAGGTGAAGCAGCCCCTAGGGATTCTCAGTGGAAATAGAAAACTCCAGTTGCTAAAAGTAGTGAAAAAGTGAATCTAATCGTGCAGACAGCCAATTTTTGACTATCAGGTCCATGCGGGCCGAAAAATGAATGTCTTCAAACAATCACTCGCCGCTTTATAAAAAATCAGAACTTCCCACTCAAATGAGGCAGTTATTTGCCGTTTTCCGTATATGTAGCGAACTTTTAGCACCAAGAGCTATTGCAAAAATTTCAGTCAAATTGCACTAAAAGCTTGTTTTTGGCAATCAAGTTAATGGGGAGCTGAAAAATGAAATTTCAAGCAATTACACTCCGTCCTTTAAAAAATTATTATGTTCGATCTGGGTGAAGCAGCTTCTTGCTATTTTCAGTATACATAGATAGGTTTTGGTTCCAACCGCTGTAGAAATTTTAGTCAAATCTCATCCAAACTGGATTTTTGACAATCAAGTCAATGCGGGATGCAAACTCAAAATAAAACTAAGCTAGACGACTTTTGAGTGTAAAATCCTGGCAAGTTTCACCAACATTCTAACAAACCCTAGTTTTTGGCATCCAAATTATCCTAGTTTTTATACAAAATTAGCTTTGAACTATGCGATGGGGTGAAGGTAGGAACAATTAATCAAAAATTGTCCATTAATTTATTAGAGCCGGGGAAATTTGCGAATGAAGCAACTGATTATGCATTATGTGATTTTGCTCCAAGCTTAAAGCCAAGATGATTGATTGACTTGTTCCTATTATAGCACTAGTAATACTGTTTGAAATCACTGAGCAGCTTGTTAGGGACTAATCGGCTTATGGTTTAATTAAATTAATACCGCTATTCTAAAAAACTGCACGAAAACTTGTAGGCTCCTAAGTTGTGGTCAGTTTCAACATTAGCGGTTTCATTAGCACATCTACATCAATTAATCGTTTGTCTGAATCCCTGATGATTAACATTTGAGCGCTTTGAGTAAAGGATAATGTTGTAATTTGGTCCCATTGATTCAATGGAAATAGTTGACTTTAGCATTGGGTTTAAAGGCTTTAGCGTTAGGAAAAATCGGGGAATTTCCCTTGATTTACTTTTGCCAATTGCGCTCAGAAACCCAATTAGATTTGCCATCGATTTGTATTTATGTATGTGTTAAGAGTTAAGTAAATGGAAGGCTGTCAACTCTATTGACTCTGATAAGGGTTAATTGCCGGGCCACGTAAGGAAAAAATAACCCTTTAAGCCTGGGAAAACGCCAACCTTTCCACTAACGACAGCATGGGATTTCAAATCCATGTGAATGTCGTTTAAGTGCTTCGTCGTGCTTCGAATACTCAAGCAGCAGAAAACCACCGAAAAAAACTCTTTGTCTTCATTATTTGAAATGGATATTAATTGCAGCTGAATCGAAACAATCACTAAGTTATCTTAATTTTAGGCTACAGACATTCTCATTAAGATTCGATGATTATGGCCGGGAAGTTAATGGAAAACCTTCCCCAGATTGAGTAAAAGCGAAATGATAAATTATAGCTGATGGGACGATCTGGATCGAGCTGGACCCAACAGTGAATAAAAGAAGACGTTTGCCGAAATTAATCGACAAATTATGCCCACAAATCAAGGAATTTCGGTACTGAAATATTTCGTTGGATTCTTGTGTGTGTGAGTTTTGGGTTTGGGGAAGACGCGAAGCGCAGAAGTTGCTGCTGAAGCGGTTTTCCGACTGGTAAAACTGGAAAGGTCGGGTAGTTGACGCGACGAGCGCATATTTTGTCGATGGAGAAGAGAAACCGGGCGGATTTTCAGATCGGGAAACTTTCACGTACTTTGCGCGTAATTAGTGCGGTGTGAAACGCGCGTTAATTTGTTACCCTGTTGATGATGGCTTCAGACTTTTAACTCGATTGGTAAGAATTTGGCGTATTTTTTTATTGTTCTCATTGCCATTGAGGTAAACACTTCACTTGTCCTGATACCGGTTTCCAAATGTGCAACTTGACTCAATTGATTTTTACCTACTACTTTCTAATTAAGCTGAAAATACGATGTTTGTTTATTAATAAGTGAGAACAATTTGCAAAAAATTCTCATTCCTGCATTAACAGTTTGGTGTGTTTTTTTGCGGTTTTGTTTCAAAAATAACGTTTGCTATTTTTGTTCAATTACTCTTAAATTTAGAGATTTGGCAAAATTTTGATTCAGCTGAGTAAACATTCGAGCGATTTTCAAATGGTATGCATGGAATAACACTTTTATTTGCATTAGAATTGAATAAAGATTATTCGATTAGCTTGAAAGCGTCTGAGAGTGAAAAAATGTTTGCAGTAAATTCTTCGGCATAAGCTCCAAAGCAATGAGAATTTTGCACTAATTTCAATATAGATGGAAGGTCTGGAAGACGTAGCGGAAATTTCCGAAATTGATGCCCAAATTAGGAACTTATGAGCGGAAAATTGGAATTTACTGTAGCGAATTAGTGATTTATGGGAACATTCGGAACTCTAATAAGCCATTGTGAGGATCTTAAGGTAAATTCGAAAATCCTTTCCGTTGTTTTGAAATATTCAATGAGTACGCGGATCAAGCCATTTAAAGACACGTTTTATGGAAAGTTAAATCCTGCATTTTAATCATGATAATTAGATGGATGTACAGGGTGGTCTGTATCTAAAGTGACAAAAAATATTGGGGTTCACTACTTTTGGGCAAAATTCGAAAATTCCAGAAAATCCGTTGAGCCATAAATCTCTAGTTTTTATTGCGAGCTGGAGCGTCAATTTGCATACTTTTGATACAAAACATTCTTTTAGAAATCATTCTGGTTTTCACCAAAAAGACAAAAATTTTAAATTATTGCGAATTTTCAAAACCGCTCGTTTTCGTTGGCTCGTATTTAGATGACCGGATAAGTTAGAAAGGTCTAGTCTTGAAGTAGTCAGAAATTGTGTACATTTTTATAATAAAAAATCATTTTCCAAAGTTCCTAGTTTTTAAGCAAAAAGTGAAACTTTAAGATTGATGCGAGCTTTCAGAATCGTTCCTATTTCTTGGCTCGTATTTATCGAGAACCCGTTGAGCCACAAAGCTCTAGTTTTATTACGAGATAGACCGTTAAATTGCAAACTTTTAAATCGTTGTAAAAATGTTTCTAGTTTTGAGGCAAAATGAGTAAATTAACGATGAATGTGAGTTTTCGGAACCGCTCTTATTCGTTGGCTCGTTTTTAGAGAACACTTAGAGCAATATCGTTTTCGCTTTTATTCTAAGATAGAGCACTAAATTGCCTACGTTTTTTTATATACTAAACAGCATTTTCGAAAGTTTGGCTATTTTTCAACCAAACACGAAAATTCACAATTATTGCAAATATTCAGAACCGCTCTTATTTGTTCGCTCTTCTTTAGACAATCGGTTGAGTCAAGAAAATCTAGTTTTTCTTACGAGATAGAGCGTTAAATTGTTTACTTTTACATACCACAAATTACGTCAGAAATGGTTTTAGTTCTCACGGAAAATGCCAAAATTTAAATTTATTGCAAATTTTCAGAACCGCTTTTAATCGTTGGTTCGTATTTAGATAACCCGATGAGCTAGAAAACTCTTCTTTGTATTACTACATAGCGCGTTAAATTGCGTACATTTTTATAACAAATACTATGCTAGAAATATTTCCAGTTTTTACACAAGATGCGAAAATTCACAATGCATGTGAGTTTTCAGAACTGCTCCTGTTCGTTGGCTAGCATTTGGAGCACGAGTTTGTTACAAAGCTCTGACTTTTATTGCTTTTATTGCAGATAGAGCGATGAATTACGTCATTTTCTTATAACAAACATCACCTACGATTGTTTCCTATTTTTGAACCAAATGCGAAATTTCTAAATTTTTGCGACTTTGCAGTACCGTTCTTATTTGTTAGCTCGTCTATAGATAACCGGTTGATCTAGAAAACTCTAGTTTTGATTACGAGACAGAGCGATAAATTGTGCGCTTTCATATATCAAACATCCCCTTAGAAATGGTTCTAGTTTTCATGCAAAATGCCAAAGCTCAAGACTAACGTGAGTCTTCCGAACGCTCTTGCTCGTTGGCTCGTATTTACAGAACTCGTTGAGCCACAAAGCTCAACAATTTTTTCACATTAAATGAGCCGATCCATAGCAGTTAATTGAAAAAAGTAAATTTATAATTCTGATTGAAATTTGCATCCAGAATAGAGCTTTTCCCTAAACCCTTGCTGTGTGCTTGCTCTTTGTTTCGCAAAAAGTCCAGCCGACAGCTTTCAAATTTTAGCGCTTAATATCGAGCTACCATACATTATTAAGCTTACAAAGAAACTTTGAAATTAACTCTATAAAAAGCCTCAGCATATTGTTAAATTTCTGGGCGACAATATATATAGGTGCTAATTGAAACTTAGTTTCTGATGCCTTTGAAATTGCTCAGTCGGGGTTTTAAAATTGACCGTTTTGTATCACGAATTTTCGGAATGTAGTTGGCGGTTTATAAAAGGCCTTTTAGGGTTTACAGTGTATTTTATCAACATCAAGCTTCTGCAACCAAAACTTGTTTTTAGGGAAAGTAATTGGAGTCTACCGATCTAATTTGGAACTTCAGAGGAAATTAAAAACTTCCATGTCCAGTGCGCCTGATGATTGGACGATGTCTTTTGCTGATTAAGTCGGAAATTGCTTTCAGTGTTCGACCAGGACGTTAGAGAATATGCAAACAATTAGAACAGCAGGATATTAGTTCCACGATTGATTGAATTTGTCGATTAGTGCCAAATTTTTCAAACATTTTACTGGACAAAATTGTTGCATCCTCTTGACTCTCAGCAAATTTCAACTCGCAAAGTGCAAGTCCCATCGCATATTTACGGCAAACGCAAATTACGACCTAATTAAAATTAAATGCAAATTTGTTTCCTAAACTCAGGACCAAAGTAAAGTTGCTATCAAGCACCACTGCTGCAGATTTGGGTTACCTAAGTTTTCTCGTTAGAGGATTTTCATTCTCAAAGAGCTTTGCAGTCCAGAAATGCAACTTCACGCTGTATCTTAAAGCGCAACTTTACTATGTAAGTTGAATATTTTCCCCGAATTCTTTGATTTATTTATTGCAAGCGCCAGCAACATGAAACAAAAACGATTTGAATTTAAATCCAGTTTCGAATCGGGAGCTTTTGCATTTCAAACTGCCTTAATCTTTGCTGAACGCCCGTCTAAACTTCAGCCATTTTGCATAACCAGATCATTTCATAAGAATTATTTAGTTTCGAGTTCGTAACAGGGCTGCTGAAGGCCGAGGAACAAAGTTGTGTGCATTATAAGCCGGAATTAAGTTGACAACTAAAGGATCATTTATTTGCTGTTTTTGCAAGTTTAATCGAATGTAACCATTAATAAGAGCTTTGTTTTCGAGTTCTTCATACTTTAGCAATCCAAAGGGTTTGCCATTTATCCTGTAAACGTTCAAGTGCTACTAACAAGCCGTATAGTAAATACATAAATCGTCGCAGCAATGCTAAGATAATAGAGTTCTGTGTAATGCTCAGTTGCTTAGTTAAGTAGCAGGGCGTCTGTCTGTTAATTTATAGCAGTGCTGTTCTGTTTAATTGTGCCAATCTCAATGAAATTAAATTTCCCATCGAAGGCCTTTACACCCAATTTGGCCCAACTTTTGCTTAAATACTCTTGTCCTCCTGATTTGTGTTTGCGACTCATCTATGATGTCTAACTAATTAATACTATGTTACGAGTTATACTATGAATTTTAGAGTGAATAATCGGTGAATATCAACAAGGACAATTTTCTCTTAAATTGCAATTACTTAATTAGCAACTGCAGCTGGGAATATTTCCTTAAGAGTTGGTTCATGAAAGGAATAAACTAGGAAAACCTTCTCAAGAAGCACAGCTGTGCATTTCAGTTAATTAAAATGTAGATTATTCATTGGGGCAAGGGGAAGTAGTTCAAATTTTTGCATACGGGATGCTGAAAATTGAGGAAATACTTTTAATCTGCTAATTCTAGTTTCAAGGTTTGTTTAAAACGAATTGAATTAATACAGTTTTATTTTCTGAAACAAAACAAACATTTTTATTACTCAGARCGCAAGCAAGTGGARTTTGAAAATTTTGATTGATGATGATTGATTTGCATGTTTGGTTAACCGCACAGAGGCCGAGAGTTTCATAAACATMRTCCAAACCCGAAATTTTTGCCAGCTGCGCTCTTTCATTCAAAAATTCGCCTCTTCCAAACRAAAGCAAGMAGCAACTCRACATTTCTGCCCTSCTTAGAAGGYACTTGGCCCTAAAGATGCTGAAAATTTCATTAAAATCCTAAAGCATTTCGATTTTTGCCAGCTTGGTGATTCTGGATCTTAAAAYTACTAATTATGTTGTCTGTGGTCAACAGCGCCCCTTCTTTTAAAAATTCGCATATTTGTAGCAAAAGCGTTTGGGAATTTAAAATTTCCTGTMTRWTTAAACAACGTTTGTCCCTTGCATTGGGGGAAGTTTCGTAGAAATCRCCAACAATTCCGATTTTCACCAGCTTATCAAATATCACTCCAGTAATCAATCTGTTTACTAAACTGCGCTCTCCCACTTGCACTAAAAAGCAATTCACACTTTTGGTAATTTTCAAAATACGCTTTTATCCAAATATGGTGAAAGTGTGATTAAAATCTCCCAAAATCCTGCTTTTTCGCGTCTCGAARTGMATRTTTGACCAACTGTTCTGGCTGATTAAAAAAAATCGCCATTAAAAAAAAATGTTTAGAGGAGCCTTGGGCMTAAATAGCTGGAGCGTTTCATAAAAATTTCCCTRAATCCTGATTTTTTYAGCTTAGTAAGTATGTCTTCAGTGTAGTGTGTAGTCTTAGTGTCTTCAAATTAATTATTCTATTTGATTTTGTTTAGTTGGCGCTCTTTCATTTAAAAATTCGTATTTTGCAAACCCAAACGAGAAGTAATTTCAAATTGTTTTCGTCTGTAGAAGACACTGAACGCTACAGATTCTGAAACGGTTATAAATTGCCTCAAATCCTCACTTTTGCCAGCTTAATAAATATCGGTTTCAAAATATGTTGGCACTCAAAAAATCACCCACGTCAGAACTAAACTCGTTCCACGACGGTCTGAAAGCCCTAAAAACTCGCCAGTTTCATGCCTAGAGACATTTACGTATTTTTCAGAGTTCTAAAAAAATCTTTTCTAATGCCGAACCTTTTCGTCGCTCTCACGTAATCAGGCAAATATCAGGAATACTTCAACATTTTCACACCTTCTCGTGTTACCACGTCTCAGTCAATAAACTTCCTGGGAAAAGGGGATTTACTGCCTCTGAATTTTTAGTAGTGTCTGTAAAACTCGTAATTTCCCGCTGTCATTTTCGAACTTTCCCAAAAGTTCAGATTCGATTTGGAGAAGATTATGGAATATTATGCATGGCTGAGCACCATAAAACAAAATATGGAAACTTTGTGTAATAATCAGAGTCGTTGCACCGATTTGAAATTGATTGAGGATTTGGAATTTTCTTTTCTTCCATTCCAAATGGCCAAACAATCATAAAATACATTTCGATCCTTTCAATTTTATTATGTTGGGACTAAGATATTGAATAGTTGCGTAGTTCTCAACGAATAAAACCCGCCGTTGATTCGAATCAATTGATAAAGTGGAAGTTCGGTTTTGCAACTTTTCGAAAAACTTCGGGTTAGATGGACTGTTTTATAATGGCAGAAAAGTTTGCGGCCTCACAACTCCTACATTTCGTGTATAGGCAACCCTTATCGAGGAGTCAAATTGACTGAAGTTTGTTTCAATTTTTCCGCCTGTTTAGCATTTTCAAACATCAGTTGTTAACACCGTCAACTTTATGCTTTCATATGAACCAAATAACATCTGCCTAGTTGATCAAATTTTCAAATTTTGCTTAATTTATTTAGCCTGTAATTATTTGCTCGGATCTCACTTTTAAATCCTCAAAAGTTCCAACAGAAAGCCGCCTTGCTAGGGATTAAAAAATTTGATTTTCTCCTTGTCAGTCTTCTGGATAAATAAATTTAAATATTAATGAAAGCGGCCCATTTATCACAAAACCTCAACAAATATTTTCGCAATTAAACACTGAAAAGTATTACCTTTTCCCCTTATTTTTTCGCGGCGAAAATTAATTATTTAAGGTTCGCTTTGTGTTAAAAGCTTTCTAATTTATGGCCGCTAATTTCGCGAAATTTGCGCCAACTTGAAGCTCGGTTTTATCAATTATTCCTTCGTCAACATCCAATTGGAAAAAATTCCTTGTTCAATATTTACCATTGTTTTCAAGGCGCGCCTACGTTTTCCGTGATTTCCCTCGATGTTAAAAATCTGCCTTTGAACGCCCACCTGCTTTACCTATGCTTGAAGCACTTGAGGAACTAGCTGTAGGTTTTACCCCTATTTTTGAAGGGTTAAATATTATCAAAATCCCTAAGAACGAAAGTTGCTATAAAACGCAACTTTTCGATACACGCAAAACTCGACCGCAGTTAGTCAATATGAAACATCCGCTGCAAAGTTCTTTTATTGCTCTTTTATCTGCAATATTGCACGGGTGAAGTTTAGTTGCAACGTTTTGAACTTTCCACTTTTTTAATCATTTTTGTCGGACATTGGAAGCTACTTAACCTGGCGAACTCGACGGTAAAATCTGCGATTTTCAAGTTAGCGTGTCACCTGGGAGCGAATTTAATTAAATTACTTCCAAACTGCTGAAATGACACTTTTCACTCAGACAATAATTAAGAGTGGCGAGATTTTTAAAACTTTATAATTTTATTTAGCAAGGAAAACTCAATTTGGTTTGCTCAAGTTTTATGTGAAACAGTACATTAAGGGGCGGGGGTTTATGTGATGAATGGAAAACTTTGTGGCCATGTCAATCAGTTCATCAAGTGAACGTTGAGAGTTTATGGTAAAAGTTTCAGTTAGATTGATCCCCTTTCAGAGTTTCCATAGTTTTTGGCGTCACCATTCTTTCATAGCCGCCATAACCCTTAGCGGGTCAAATTGGATAAAATTGTTGATTTATTTTTCTAAAGAGACAAACGCTGCTTGGTTGCACCCATTCATAATTCAACTTCCGGAAAACCATTAGAAGCACAGTGCCGTCCACGTAATAGCGGATAGAATAAATTTCATTAGAAAAATATCAATCCTCAAGCCTTTTTCTTCGAGTGGAATAAATTATCTCATGTTCCACTTTGTTTTCACAGCTTCTTAATTTAATTCCGCCAACGTGGCAAGTTTTTGCAAAGTTGTGCAATATTTTATGAATTATTCGCGACAACTTTTGAAATATTTATGAGACAAGTTCGCATTATTGTGCTGTTTGGACCAGCCTCAATTTCTAACAGTTGCATTAAATGCACGGTTTTGCATATTATGGTGCAAAACCAGAAGAAATCGTTGATAATCGGCCGGAATGTTGCGAGCAGTTGACAAAACATACAGTTTTGAAGATTTATTCGCATTATGTGCCTGGTAAATGTAAAAAGTGGTGATAAATGCAGCAGCATATATTTTTGCAGTAAAATAAATCGCGTAAAGATAGAATTCAGAAGCACATTCTCACATCAATTGCGGAAACAAAACTACAGCTTCGGATAGGATTTCCAGATGTATAGATTCCATTATTTATTGTAGCAAAATACAATCCCGGAAAAATGTTCACTTGGAACTAGGTGATAGAAAACGTGAGCGTGATATTCATTTTGTTCTACGTCTATATGGAAAATCAATTGGGGGGAAACTAGGCGGTGAAAACCGTTGTGATTTATTGCCCCAAGTTTCCTTTCATATCTGCAGAGAACACATTAAGTGTTTCGCAATTACGCAAGTTTTTGCACACGGGAACATTTTGCGACGATTTTATCATGTCAAACCAACTGCAATTACTTTGTTCTTCATATGAAAAGCTGTTATTTGAAGCCATATTTAACGGGATAAACAAACCATTAAATCACTGCGGCATTTAACCAATCAAAATTTCCACTGGAACGCACATAAATCTCATTCTAAGCAAATATTCATCAGCCACAAATTTGATTACCGCAGTTCCACTTTTTAATCATAAAAAACTCTGGTTCAATTGCATACACAAATGATTGAAAGTCGCATGAAAATAATGGGGATTTTTGGTTAATTTCAGTGGAGGAATTCAAGGGATTTAAGTTTTTCTAATGAAGCTTTGGTCAATATTTGAATGTTTAATGAGGAGTAGAAATCACTGCAGTAGACCTTCCATGTTACTAACTAACAATTGGGTCTGAAACTTGCTAGTTTCAGCATTAAATAAGAAAACTGGTGTTATTAAAGCCAATGTGGGAGAAAAAACTGCAACTTTCCATGATTCTGGCAAGCTTTGAATATTACGAACCGTTATTTTCCTGGAACGGTATTCGGGGTTGTAAGAAATAGACGAACGGAAGCCACGGAATGATGATCATTTTATTTTATCTCTGAGCCATATAATGGGCGCAAAGAGCGTAAAATGTCCTTTTCTGCTACATTAGAGTCTAGTTCGTTCTTACAGCATCAATAAGGTAAACTAAATATTATAAATGAGCGTTCGTATGTTCTAACTTTTGTTTGTCTAGTTTGTACATTTAAAGTTGCTTCGAATCGGGACCAATTTGGTTAGATAAAATTGCTTGTGGGACCGCGACCGATTCATATTTGCTGGACGTAAAAATCGGAGTTTATAGTCGAAAAATTCGGGCAGTAAATTTGCCCCCTTTAACGCGAAAAATATCAGAAATCTTCAGTAAATAAACATACATCAAAACCATTATTCCCAGTTGCAATTTAAACTGGTCGCAGCCAGAATGATTTGTTGATGTAGTTTTTCGCAATACTAAATACCCTTTCGGCTTAGTGTCTCGTTCTGTTTTTAAACAATTTATTGAAGATGAAATAGTGAAAGGTCAACATTGTGATGACCCGATTTGCTTGCGATGGCAAATTTGTGCCTTTATTGCGAAAATTTCAACAACCTTTGATATTTGAAGAACAATGTCAATAATACATTGCAGGACGAAAGCACACAGGCAAATACGCCAATTTGAGCTCTTTGCCGCAAACCGATATAAAACACCATCGGGCCATTTAGTGCCGATATTGGCTCAAATCGAACCGGCCATTTCGAGCTGTTGGTCATGATTGGAATTATTTACAAAATATGGTCGATGTCTTTGTGTTCACATTGATAATATAAAGAAACTGATGAGTTTTTGTGTGTTTTCGCCGCTGTCGATAGGAACTTGCTTCGATGGTTTCCGTGACGTGAATGGCTACCATCCTCAGACGTATGTTTGCATCGGATGCAAAAATACAAAAAAGAGCGTAGTAGAGTAAATCAATGACAATCTATGGCTATTTTTATGTAACTCTTGGCATCTTTAGGGACAGATGTTCTCTAAAGGTGGTGAAAATTTCTAATTGCTGTTTGCTTTGGTTAGGAAGACTCGATTTTTTAAAGTAGAAAGTGTAGTTGGATGAAAACATATATTTTGATGCCGTTATTCACTAAGCTGGAAAGAATGACAATCTGTTGCCATTTTTATGAAACTTTTAGCCTCTTTAGAGTCAGATGTTTTATAGAGAGGGTAAAAATTTCAAATTGCTGTTTGTTTCAATTAGGAAGATTCGATTTTTTACAGTAGAAGATGCAGTTGGGTGAAATCATATATTTCGGGACCGCTATTTACTAAGCTGGTAAAAATCAGAATTTGAAGCAATTTTTGTCAGCCGCCTTTGAGCACCGTTAGACGCAGAAGTTCTCTAAAGATCGTGAAAATTTCAAATTGTTGGTTGCATCAGTTTCGAAGGTGTCATTTTTTACAGAAGAGACTGCAGTTGTTTGAAAACATATTTTGACCACCCTTTCCTAAACTGCAAAAAATCCCGCGGTTTTTAGACGAGAGCTGAGTATAAGTGTCCACCATGAAACCGATAATTACTGATTTTGAAATCCACATTCACTCCTCGGCTGGCAAAAATCAGGATTTTTTACGATTTTTATGAAAATTTCTGCGTCTGTAGGGTGAAGGGTGCTCTAAACATGGTAAAAAATTCAAAATTCAGCTTGGTTAAGTATGGGAGACGCGAATTTTTAAATGAGAAAGTTGATAGTACGATCACGTTGATCGATCAGTCCATTATTGGACTGATCGAAGCCACGAAAAAAAAATTCGGATCGCAGGCGATTTTTATGAAACTTCCAGGGTTTTTTGGGTAAAGTGTCTTCTAAATGCAGCGAAAATTTAAAATTGCTCCTTTTTTTAATTTGGCAGTGGCCATCTTTTGAAGCAGAGAACAGATGGATAAAATCATATATTTCAAGGCCGAGATATACAAAGTCGACAAAAATCGGCATTTGCGACTATTTTCCATCAAAGTTTGACCATCTTTAGGGTCAGGTATCTTTAAAGATGGTTAAAAATTCAAAAAGCTATTTATTTTATCGTGAAAAGTGCGAATATTTTAAGAGGAGAGGGCACTTGAGTAAACTGATCCATTATTGCGCGGTATTTTCTACGCTCGAAAAAATCAAGATTGTGGGGATTTCTATGAAACTTCTCACATTTTAGGGTTAAGCCTTTTCTATACACTCGAAAAATTTGAAGTTGCTACGTGGTTTTGTGTAGAACATACGATTTTTTATGTGAGAGAGCGCGGTTGACTGAAAACATCTATTATTAAAAAATCAATTTGCAATGAAATTTTCATGAAACTTTCGACATTTTTTGGCTCCGTTTAAGTAGAAACGTGGTCAAAATTTTCAGTTGCTACTTGCTGTCGTTTGCAAGACACTAATTTTATGTAAGACTGAGAATGCAGTTAGATGAACGTATTCATAATCGAACTAATCTCTACTTAGCTAGGAAAAATTAGTATTTGAAGCAATTTTTGTAAAACTTCTGACATTTTTAGCGCCAAGCGTGTTCTAAAGATGGTGAAAGTTTCAAGTGACTGCTTGCTTTAGTTTGGAAGTCGCGCTTTTTTAAAGGACACACCGCAATTGGGAAATTGCCTCGGATTTAGACTGAACATTTTAAACAAAAATTCCCATAAATATTTGGCAATTTCATGAACACACAGCGGCAATTTAACGTCTTCCACTATATCATAACTTTAATCCAGTTTCGCAAAGAATTGCCATCAAAAGCTCCAAGCAAATTCCGCCCTAACTTTTTTCGTTGTCCAGTTGAACAATTCCGGACTAATATGACATTTTATAAAAAGCACATGCTGAAAAAAGTGCGGGACAATGAGGAAATGTTCGCAAACATTTCGTACCAACAACAAACCTTTTCTTGGCTGAAATTTATATGGTCCAGTTTTTGTTGTCGGAGCTTCGGCGATTTATTGCCACAATCAAGCTCGCCGTTTTTTCCTTTTTTATATATATAAAATTTATGACAGCTCCCAGATTAATTCTATATTTTATGTGGCACATGTGGCATTTTTAGAGCAAATGTTGTCATTCTGTGCATATTTATTTAATAGTAAAGGACATTTGTCAGCTACTCATTTCCTCAGTTCAACTTTATCGCTCCGATATCAAGAGCGGAGTTTGTTATACGTTTAGAGTTACAAATTATCCAAGTTTGAATTCCTTCAATGATTTTGAATCTCCTTTGTCCAAATCTTGCCTAGATTGAGCACAAGACCAGTAAAACTTACGGGCAGTTCTGTAGTCCATTGCATCAACATGATGTAGTTGTTTTAGCTAAGGGAGCGCATTTCCTAAGTAAATTAATCTCCTTTAGTGGTGGATAAGGCAATGGAGTTACGCCTTGGGTGCAAAGATCATGATCCCGCATCTCTGTTGTTGACTTGGCCCCAAATTAGATCTAAGCCAACTTGTGATAACACAGCCGGTGAATCAAGCCAGAAAAATTTATCTGTGAGATAACTTTGAACGAAACCCCCCCATTAAATCAGAAGTTCAAGTGGGTAACACTCAGGATTTATAAAGACCACAATCTGCACAATCCGTTTTAAAACGCGGGTAAACGCAAAGACTTTAACAGAAGTCATTTCCCGAGCAGACTCTATTGCGCTTTTAAAAGGAGTTATGTAGTTCAAGATTATTCGTCTGTTGGTTTTTTTGGACTAAATTGAAAGGAATTTGTTGATTTTCTGCGAAGGATTCGCGTTTGTTTTTCAACCTCCAGAGAAACTATGGAAAGGCTTTAAAATATATGGCGAATATTGTCTAATGAATCTTTTATCAAATTAGGTAAGATAAGCCTGTTAGATTTTTAGGAGGATGGAATTTTATTGCACGAATGGTTAAGTATAGAATTTAAAAATCGATTAATCACTTGCATTCCAAACACCTCATTTTAATACCAAAAAGCTTTAAAACAACGTGTTTAAAAGTGCCTACATTTTGATTCTTCCACCTTTTCGACTCACTTGGAAACATTAACAATACGCGGTGAGCTAAAAGCTTCATCTCTTAATGCTATTTGAGGCAAAAGGGACGTCTATTGAATTAGGGGTGATCCATTTGGTAGGAATTACCGAATGTCATCCAGTCGACATAAATATTTAAAAAGCACTCCCCCATTCGAAACATTCCATCAATAAACCATAAAACCGTAAGCACTTTAGCTGGGTGAAAGACACTAATAGGCTTTTCCAAGAAAGTCCATTTCAAAATGTAAATTGTTCGCCACATTTCACCAAAGAGAACTTTCCATCTGGACAAATTGAAGGCATCCGTGTGATCGATGGGGGCAATTTGTTACCACCACTCAAATGTTTCACCAAGTGATATTAAATAGTGCGCGTTATTACTTAAATGGACATTGAGAAGTTGGAGTTTTAATTAGTCGGATAGTTTTGCGACCATTTCTTTAACGGAAACTTGTGCGGATTAGAGTTTCACTAAGCAGCTATACGGGGCTACGCCCCCAGACCAGTTAGAGGATTGATTAATTTTTTTAAAACTTTTAGCTTCACAAACAAACGACCAAAACGTAAAGGAATCCATGTGACAACTCAGTTTGTAAATTGAATTGTCGAGTAGCGTTTCCATTTGAGCTTCTCGAGTTTCGACTTGGAACTAAAAGAATTTTCCTGTTTATAAACAAGATCGGGTAATATATATTTTCGTTCGTTCCTTATTGGAGGCTTCCGAATTTTCTCATCCTATTTCCGATCCAATTTCGATTTCTTTTAGTCAAATGCGCTACGTTCTTTGTTAATGTTTGCAGGATATTACGGCAACTATTTAAGGAAACTGAAGGATTTCCCAAGCTGCCGCTTCCCCGCTGAGCATCAAGATGGATTTTCGCTGCTAGTTTGAGCATTTTTTCAGCAAATTTAACTTCACCCACGACTTTAATACCCGAAAATGGGTCATATCAAATTAACATAAGCCTTGTGTCCGCCGCCTTAATATTTTAAATCCTTTTGTCAGCAGAAAAATATTGTTTTTTCACGTTGTTATCATCACGTAGCGCTTTGACGAATTAGGCGAGCATCTTTAATATTCATTAGGAACCTCAAGCAAAATGAATGTGAAATAAAACGAGTGAACATTGCTTGCGTGTTTCCCAGTTGAACTTGTGGCTTTATTCCTGTGTAAAGGACCTCAAATATTAATCAATCGATTCTTTGAAATCTAGAATAAAATTTTTACGCCGTGCTCAAGCCTCAGTAGCATATTAATATTTCTAGGGGGTTCTGAGTTCAGGATTTGCCAGTAACACTAATCACATATTCGGCGCCTAAATCCAATTTCCAGATCGTATGCGCCGCCATTTCATCCTGCCATTAGAGCTTTCTCTATTATTGCATATAGATAATTTTGCTCTAGATCCATCCAGTCAGCATATTTAGCGCGTTTTATTTAACTGCATTCAATAATCTTGTTCCGTTTCGAATTGGGCGATTTAATGTTCATTCCAGGTTAATTCAGCACGCATTATCCATAGACTGTCTGTATGAAAAAAGTTGGTATAAATTCTGGGGAATTCTATTTTTATTTATTCAGGTCTTCAAACTATTTTCCTGCAAAATCGCTCAACATGCAAACTATTCAATCAAACAAGGTGAATGAATATTGCGAGCATTTCCGTAAGTGCATATAAGTAGGTTTGGAATGTATTCGGAATACGTAAATTCCTCGAGAGACATAGATAATGCGATGTATGTCTACACACTCATATTAGGAACGGGTATGTACTTGAAAGATATGTCACCGAAACTTGCAACTCAGTTTGCATAAATCTTGGATTAAGGTGCCTGCATATCTGGATTTCAACTTTGTGTATGGAATCGTGTGCATCGGCTGAATTAAATTGCTCAAGCTCGGATGCTTTCTGTGGTTTAGCCCGAAATCTACATCGATTTGGCGATGGTAACTAATGGGAAATTAAACCTAATTGAAACTTTCGGTGCCATTAGGACGCAATTTTTCAAATTCAATTTGGAAGATTTAGACGCGGTCTACAGCCGAAGTTCTGCTCATTGAAGTTACCGACTTTTTGTCATGATAATTTTTTAGTAATTCAGGTTTAATGTGCTAATAACTGTTTGCCAATATTTTCTAAACAAAAAAGTTTGATAAGCTAGTTTCTCTAAGATTAGCGGTTTTCCAGATATTTGCAATTAAAAAATTCGGTGCGAGACATTTAATCTCATAGGTACTGGTTGATTTTAATGGACGTTGTTTTGCCGAACTTTCCTCAAAAGCCAATTATTTTTCGGCTGGTTAAGTTGATTCACTGTTGTGCTCAGGAACTTTTTTTGGATCATTAAACTATTTTTGGATCATTAAACTATTTTTGGCCCCTCTTGTACCATCTATAAAAACACAGTTTTTTTCCAAAAATAAAGTTTGGTAAGCTAGTTTCTCTAAGATTAGCGGTTTTCCAGATATTTGCAATTAAAAAATTCGGTGCGAGACATTTAATCT
>NW_026018715.1:12859077-12887254 GCF_020466585.1 Dendroctonus ponderosae
TGTGCTCAGGAACTTTTTTTGGATCATTAAACTATTTTTGGATCATTAAACTAATTTTGGCCCCTCTTGTACCATCCATAAAAACACAGTTTTTTCCAAAAATAAAGTTTGGTAAGCTAGTTTCTCTAAGATTAGCGGGTTTCCAGATATTTGCAATTAAAAAATTCGGTGCGAGACATTCAATCTCATAGGTACTGGTTGATTTTAATGGACGTTGTTTTGCCGAACTTTCCTCAAAAGCCAATTGTTTTTCGGCTGGTTAAGTTGATTCACTGTTGTGCTCAGGAACTTTTTTTGGATCATTAAACTATTCTTGGCCCCTCTTGTACCATCCATAAAAACACAGTTTTTTCCAAAAAATACACCAAACCAAAAGTTTTAAGTGCCCACATCTCGAAATCTGCTGATCTGAGCGCTATCAACTATGTATCCCTTTTTTACTCAGAAAATACTGCAAATTGCACCTTGGAGTATCAGTTCTCATTTGGCACCACGCAAAAAAAGTTGGGGCGCTTTTAAAGCCCACCCTCTGCTGCAGGAGGCGCGCTGTATGAGCTGGCTTAAAACTGATTCAATATACCCGAACCCTGAAGCCTGAATTTACAATTTTCGTCCAAAGCTGCACGTTATTCGTCATTTGAAAAAGATAATCCGCCAGAAAAGTTTTTACCTTTATACATAAACCCAGTATTAACGAATATATCGGCGGTTAAATATCAATAGAGGCTCAAAATTGGCCCTGGTGTGGCGAGTTTTTGAAGCTCAATAGGCCGTTTTCAGCCCAACATGCAGAATTAACATATTCTTGTTAGAGTTTCCCTTAATGGAAAATCGTATATCAGCTTTCTGTGTGAATTTGACTCGAACGTAAACACTTGGCATTCAATGCTTGTAACATTGTGCCTGGATATGTAGATACATGCTCCTTACTTGCAGGATTTATGCCCAGATTTGCGCTAATATCATTTTGAGTCGATACGTGATGCTCATGGGAATTGCACCATACGGTGCCAATGTGTCGAACTGAAGAGTGGAAATCTTTGGGGAAATGCTAGCTTTAAAGTATGCAGCAATTAGCCTAATTCGTCTGAGGTTTGGCTGAAAGCCAGAGGAACATAACTAGCGCGCATCAAATAAACTGTCCAATTCGCTTAGCCAGACTGCGTTTGTCGCCGTAATTCAATTCTAAGGTCCCTTCAATTAAGATGGAAAATCCTTCTTTAAGGCCGCTTAAAAGGTCCACTTTGTCTTGAAAATTTCCAAGTGATTTCATGTGGAAAATCAAATTTAAAACATGTTTGACTGAATTTGCACATACAACATGTAAAATGTCCACTGAGTGGATCAGTCAAGCGCCAAACGATGCTTCCGCCACTAATTCAAACTAACCGAAGGCGCTCAATTAAAGAGGAATTTGCTAGTTTGCATAAAATGAAAACTGCATAAATACGACTTGATTAGTGAAGTATTATGCATAAGCTTACTGAATCAGCTTTGTTCTATCTCGGCAAACATTTCCATATGCTTCAGCATGCTCATATTTATTAAGCGCAATTGCGGTCCGCATTAACGTGGTTTCCAGATGAGGAATAATGGCCTTCATTTGCACCGGGCTATTATTCTGTGTTGGGTGTTGGTTATTGCCCAAACCGACAGTTTTACAAATTTCCGATTTATAAATAACCATTTTCTATCTACTGGAAGATCGATGTAGTTGCGTTTAGCTACACTCGTTACATTGCGGATAATCGAAGCTTTGTCGAGCTAATGGAGAGTGAAAGAAGCATATTTATTACATCCTCGAGTAAACTTCAGCGATTGAATAACTGGCAGGAAGCCGCAAAAGGCCTTCAATGAAGAATATGCTCAAAATATTTCCTTTGTTAGGTGCAGCGATACATCGATTTATATGCGTCTAAAAATGCAATTCGTATCAGCGTCGCTCAACCTAGATTTAGACAAACAATAACATTTCTGAGATAAAACGCGCTAGAATTTAATAAAGGCAACACCATCTCAGGCCCCAGCTTGAGGGACTTAATCTCTCTAGAAAGGGGATAGTAAGGCGAGGTCTGGCATAGTTATGGAACAATTATGGGGCTTCCTATTTTATTCAGCACATTAAAAGAGCCATTTTTCATTTCTGACGTTGAGTAAATTCACTCAGTTCGTCACACTGTTATCATCCATCAGATGATTAAACCTCTTCTCGAATGCAGGCAGGATGGATTTAGTCAGAACATGTTCCACAATCTTAGGAAACAACGAAATAAAGCAAACCCAGATAATCGAGGACTTTCGGTTCAATTTCGTAAAAACTTGCCAGAGTTTCGATTAGAACGTGCCAATTTGCATTAGTTTCAGAAGATTGAAAGGACCTGGCATGTTGAGAGCGGTTTCAGGCTGTTTCAGGATTGGGAACAATCAATAAAGTTTCTAGCTGTTGGCCAAGAACCGCGTTATTTGCCGCTCAATTGTTGATGAACGCTTGCACTTAATGGGCTCACAGACTTTCTTGGAATCCCAAAGGTGATTGTTTGTGGCACACAGAATTATATTAATATAAGTCGACATAGACTTTTGAGATGTGGTGATCTCACGCACCCCCAGGACTGATTTAGAGCCCATTAGGACTCATCAGCTGGGTTTTACCTGAAGATAACAACTGCTAAAACATGCACTGTTTACTGAATACTAAAAAAATCATAACTTTTGAACCAGCCGAAGTAATCAGTTGAAAATATCACAGAATATCGCCAATATCTAAACCTAAAAACTGTGAAACACTAATTGAAATCGCCATAAATTCTGATTTTTGCCGACTTGGTAAACATTAGGCTCAAAATGAAGGTTTTCATGCAGCTGCACCATCGGCTTCAAAAATTCCTAACTTTCAATCCAGAGAAAGTACCAACTTCACACTTTTAGAGTCTATAGAAGGTACTTGAGCAAAAAAGCTCTAAGAGGTTGATCGAAATTGAACCTTGATTTGTGCCTACTTGGTAAACGTTGGGCTCAAAATGGGCGTTTTCGTGCATCTGCATCTTCGGCGCTAAAAATGTCTAACTTCCAATCCAGACGTAGTGGCAACTTCAAGCTTAACCCTTCAATAAAACAGACCTTAACCTTCCGCTTCCGCGAATTTGGTAGAAATCGCACCAAATTCCCATTTTTCTCGAGCTGGTAAATGTTGGGCTTAAAATGAACGTTCTCCTGCAATTGCACTATTGGCTAATTCCTTCAGTAGAACTTTCAACTTCATCAAACCGCTTCCACCTTCAGTAGACGACATTAATGATAGTTTATAAAAGATGCCTTCTTCAAAGAGTTTTCGCCAGTTTTGTAAAATTCTATTGAATTTCCAGCGCTCATATTTACATTTTTGTAGTTGCTTTTGCCTGTACAAGATTATTAAATTTTTCTGTATTTTGTGGCCATTTTTCTGTTCTGAGCCAAACGAAACAAGCAATACATCACACAATTATCTAAATCTAGAGCCACTAGCACTGCTATCATAACTTCCAGATATATTCACCGATACAATTGGCCCCAATAAACATACATCAAAACGCACAAAGGCGAAAAACATTTGTTCGCAGATTTCGCATGAAAAGTCTTCGATGTTCGTTCGGAATGGGGTGAAAAGCACGCTCTAGATAATGCCAGAAAAGGCATATCTTTTAAATTATTACAAATGGAGTAAAAAAGGCCCACAAACTTGCTCAACTCGTGAATAAACAGCAATGATGAATAATGGCATCGTTTTTCAAGATCTGCCCTGACTTAGCGCGTTTTAGGCGTTGAAAACAGAAAAACTGGGATATGAATATGTTTATGTTTTCCAGTCATTTATCAGCTTCTTCTCATCCTGTTCAATTATTGTTTTTAAACATAAACCCGGCAATTACAATTGGGCGAACATCCGCTTAATGCCAATGTTAACATTTGCAAAAGCAGCTGCATCGGGACACTAAAATTACAGAATTTAAACTAACAAGGCAAATGTGCATAATTCCATTTGACTATTCTGGTTCAATAGGATGTGGTGTTGCTGTATGGAATCCACCACTATAATTCTACATTGCATAACTATTTACTGGAAGACATTATTAGTTCTGATTTTTTGCCGATTTCATTTGCATTAGCACCTCAAGGAGAAAAGTGTAAACACCTTCTAGAAGCTTTAGAGACGTGACATAAAGCGAGAATCCCCTTCTATATGCTTTTCCACTTCTCCTAATGCCCATTATATATTTTTTACATTCTTACAGCAAATCTGGCATGTAAATTTATTCCTTTGAAATATCCCTGTAAGTGGGCACGACCCAAACATATAATAAAAGCAATTCTGATCGGAGCTATATTTATTATGCCGGCAGCATTTGTAGGACGATTTCCCCACAAAAATGATATCGCCCGACAATAAACCCCTTTTCAGATACATAAAGTAGTTCTTAGGCGCTTATCTTCTTATCGGTATGGAAGTATAGCGTGATTGGCTGGCATAACTTTTGATGTATGAGAACGCAGATAAAAAATGACTGGCGCATATTTTCTTCTGCCCATTGGGCTAAAGCTGATAGTAGAAGATGCTGAAAATATTGGAACGGTCGCAGACATTGAGCCATTTAAGAAATTTAATTAAACGCCGCTGGTTCAGTTCAGTGCGAAATAACAGGATAAACTCCTTTAGCCTGTGCTTGACAATAGCAGAGTTATTGAGGAGTTTGGAAAGATATTTTGTTAAGTTTTTCATTCAGTTAAATTAAAAGTGAAGACAATTTTAAGCGAACTTTCGAAAAATGAAGATTTGTGAATTTGATTTAAAAGAAAGTTTTAAGGTCCAAGAGCTTGAGGAAAATCATTTTCAAACTGGTCAATTTTCGGGGATTTTAGACAGTAGTGGAAAAAATTCTTCTTTACCAGCTTCAAGCAATGATTTAAAACGTCAAATAATAATAGAATATAAGTAGTTCATGTTGATTCATTCATTCCAGCAATTAGAACTTCTCACAAACGTTGGCTCCAAAGTCCCCAGCGTTTGGTAGTTATTAACTTACAGACTCTTTTGAAAATAATTGTATTAACGAACCGCTCTCTGTTTGAGTTCTAATAATCGAAGTCTCCAGACTAAACATGTTCTGAACATGAAATTTTCCTCGCAATGTGTTCAATGTAAAAGTGCGCTTCACAGGGTCAGTTTCAGCTGGCCAGTCGCCCTATGATGATTAATGACTGAACATTTTTGTAACTGAATTCATAATTTCATGGAATGACTGCTGAAATCCATCTGGACCGTGTGTTGGACGTGAAATAATTTATCTGTGAAGAATCGAGGCGCAAAGCAAACTGCAGTTCGTTGTATGAAATATGCGCCAATAAGTTGGGCAGGTGAAAAATTGATGATCCCAGACGGGATTTCGTCCATTTATTTTCAATTATTCTGCGAAGAGTCGGCCGTTTCAACGTTCGTTCGTTCGTTAATAATTTCCGGCATGGAGATATCTGGAGAAAATTAATTGCGAATCGGGGATGTAATTTGTTGAATCAGCCCGAAGCGGAAAAATGGGCCAACATTTCATATTTCCGTCTATGCACGCGTTTCAATTTTCAACTGCTCCTCAATTTACTGTCTATAAATAGTTAATTACTCCTGTTTTCGATTCAATTTACCTCAAGGCTCCGATTCGGAAAACAGGCGAACTTTGTAAGTCACTCAATTTAATCACATTTCCAGTTGGAGGATGAAAAATGTTGAATACTTGAGCTGAAAACAGGGCTTTGCTGTTCTATCTGTCTGTCGAGTGTTTTAGAAGCACCCTGGGAGTGATCCGGGAATTTTTGCGTAAATTGAGTCAGAGAAGACAACGGCATTTTTTATTGAAATTCCCTTGAATCACTTTTTCCATCCCAAACTAGCCAAAGAAAGCTTTATATTTTATTTCGCTTCCAGGTGCTTCAATAAAGTACCCGACACCGACACCCTCTCATCATTTCATTAAATTCCCGTCTTTTTTCTGTCTGCCGCTAATGATTTCGAATCGGCTCCGCTTCCCGAATACAGAAAACATCGAGTCCCAATATTAATTTATTTTCTCATCAATAAATTTTAATGAAGGTCTTCGAGATGGAGGAATCGTAAAAAGGCAAAAAAGCTGTTCTGGCTTGCCAAATTTACGATCTGTCTGTAGTTTCGAGCCATGGAAAGTTCATTATCCTAATGTGCAATCAACGAATTGGCTTCCTTGCGATATGGTTTCGATCCATTGAAGGTAATTTAATGGAATTGGGGACTTTGATTCAAACTCTATTGCCGTTTAACAGGATTTTTCGAAGTTTTCACGTTTTTACACATTAAATCGGCAATATTACAGATGGCTTTGCTTTTTGTCAAACGGTGCTTTAAGAGAACCTTTCCATTTAGTAAATTCCTGGAATTTCCCGAACAACAAAGAAAATGTTGTTATATTGTAAAATAAAATATAGATTTATTAATGACTAGCAAACGAAACTGGAAATAGTCCAGTGGTTGCCCGGATTAATAATGGGGCATGTTTAATTTAAAATTGAAATCGCGCTGATTCATTCAGCTTTAAAATGTTTGTCACATTTTAGAGCAAATATTGAACTCAATTAACCATCAACAGTAAATTTGTCAGCAGTAAATTTATCACGTTTCGGGATTTACGATTATTGATAATATTCGCAAATGAATCGACTGGAAATGCAATTCAAATTTGCTCTGTTACTGATACTTTAAAACTATCCCAGCAAAAAACAGCTTTAAAGTCCCAAAACATTAACAGTGATCAATTTCAATTTAACTGAATAAAATAGGGAAAAATTTGCTCAAAACGATACAAAGTCGTTTAGATTAGATAAAAGATCCCATTTAGGAGCTGCAAATTGTTTCCAACCTTCAGCCAGTTTATTAAGCAATTTAAAGATCCCACCCAGCAGATAAAGCCGGAAAATGGTGTTTCTGGTCCATCATCAGGGTTCCCTTGAACATTTCCCCATACATTGCAGGAAAATTTCCAGTTTTTGAGGTGAGAGCTAAATGAAAATCACCCTCAAAGCGCAGCTGAACAATCGCAATTAAACCTCTTAGTAATTTCACTGTTCATTTTCCATCCAGCTTCTATCTAGTCCATAAATCTTTTGCATCGCACTGGTAACTAATATCAACTGCCGGCATATTGCAAATTGTAAGAGTGATTTGTCGTTGATGTTGCCATAGTCAATGGCGAACTGATGAACATTAATTGAGCATCAAGATAGCTACTTGTTGCATTATTCATGTTCATGTCGCAACTGGTAATCACATAGCCTTGCTAAGGCTATTAGTTTGGCGCGGAGATGGCAAACAAACCGAGTCCGTTTGCTATTGGTTTGCAATGTAAATGTACGATTAAACTGAATTGAATATCAACAGAAAATTCATAATGGAAAAAATCAACAGCCACTCAATTTGAGTAAATAATCGAATCAAATTTTCCTTTGTAGAGGCGGTGTTTTTCACATCCATTGCGTTATCTAAGTAATTTCATCCCAATCCAAGAAATTATTGTACATTTGCGCCCAACTGGATTGTGGAATGAAATCGAACACGTTATTCGAAGCGATCCTTTTATCTCGGGAAATTTTCGCTGCCAATTTCCTGGCTCAATTTCTATCCGCAAAGATTATGATCAGACGAGAGGAAGTCGTGATGTTGTCTTCCGAATAAATATTGGAGCCGTATTGTGGGGAAACAATTATTTGGGCCGAGTTTCGAATACAAATGCCGGCATTCTGTGAAACTCGCCATGTGCTGGAACACGTGTAATTGCTGTGGCTGTGGATTTTTTTCGTCCAGCTAAGTGAAACCTAAATAACGCATTTACTGAGCTTCCAAGCTCGCGTGAAGTTCTCCTAATGGAAATCCCAGCAGGACTGCACAAAAATGTGTCAAATGCCGCCACATGGAGTAATTTTCCGGACAAACACTCGGCTCAGTGCTACCTAAATTAGTGTGAGCTTTTCTACAATAAAATGTTCAGCTTTTTTCGCAAAAAAACCGGATTGTTTGGCATGATAACACGTATTTATGTTTGCAGTAGGAGCAGACCGAACGTACTCCAAACATGTTTGTTTGTTTGCATTTTTCAGTTTCCACAAGCACTATTCCAGCCTAGACCATGGCTTATCTTCGCACATAAATGCATATAAACGCACACCAACGAGGCTGGCGTTTCAATTTATTCTCTATTTGGCAAAGGTTTTAACACCAGAATAGAGGCATCAGGAAAGATTTGTCGTCCCACTGCGTTTTATGCAATTGGAATTGTCTAAAGTGGACGTTATTTAGACTAATAAATGTAGTTTCTGATAAAACTTGGAAAACGCTTGAGAATTGAATAGGGCAAAAATAGGAAATTTAAACCCCAAAAATGGGGCGAAGGTGCTTGAGGGAATGGAACAGTAGTTCGAAGGATAATGGAATTCAAAGTGACCATCGAGATTCGAGCCAAACGGTAAAAAATACGAATTTATCTGAATCATGTTTATATTTTTTCTTGAAATCTGGGAGAATTCAGATCAATACTGCTCCGCTTTTGAGAAACCTTTAAAGACACTTGAGGACTTTTCGGGTTCTCAACATGAACGCAGAACTGGGAAAATGACAAAGGACAACTGAAAATACAAGTAATTTCCCACGAAAAGTCTTCAGAAATTAACAGCTGAATTCTGGTATAAACAATTTTCAAAATTTATTTGATAAATTATTGTTCCTTATTACTGTGACCAACTGGAAAAAAATTTGTTTCCTTGCCTAATTCTTCTATAAAACTTTCTGCGCAATTTTTTTCCATTTTCAAGACTTGCGAAAGCTCGACTTTTAAATGAAACTTCGGAAACACTTTGAATACTAAAATAGTTGAGAAAACCGCAAAAAATTAGGTGGAAAAAGAAGACAATGAACAACATTTTTTAATTCCCAGGAAGAAAGGTATCCAATTAACGACGAATTCGCTTAAAATTCATTCTTTGTATCCTTTGAACAATCGAGTATTTTCCGATTTTTGGGCCGTCGTCAAGTGGAATTTGGCCGAGACGTTTCGCTAGCACGCATCGTTGGCATCTTCAGAGGTTTGGTCGCTTTTGCTGCAAACAGACCTCTAACGCCGAAAGACCACAACCGTATAACGTTTCGTTAGAATCAGAATTGGATGCGAGAAAATATAATTCTTGTGCTTCTTCTTCGATGAAACTTCTGCGGCGATTTATTTTTTTCGTTTTGACGACGCAAAAGCTCGACTTTTGATAAAACTTTTGAGGCTTTGACTCTTTGAATCCTACAAAGATGAGAAAAACCGAGAAAATAGAAGGCGTGAAAAATAGTACAAATCCCAAAGGGCAAAATTGATTATTAAGTAACCAGTGAATTTCTGTTTGAATAATTTTCGGGTTTTCAGATTGTCGTCAATACGAATTTAGTCCTCACGTTTCGATAACTCGCACGACTGGCGTCTTCAGAAGTTGTTAGCAGTGAAAGCGATTGGCAACGGCCTAAATTTGTTTAGAACTCTGCTTGGACGGAAGAAAAACTACATTTTTGCGCTCACTCTTGTTTGGCATTCATCAGGTATTTCTTCTTATTTGGTTCTGAAGATAAATAACACAAAACTTAAAAACTTGACTGGGTTTTTGTCCTCCTTATTCATCCAAAACTGAGTGTTAGTTTTGCAGATTAACAAAAGTTTCCTAAAACAACTGATCGATTTCCTCACCATTTCTGTCCCGTACAGCAATGAGAATTAAACTTTCAATTATCCAGCTTTTATCTGTTTTTTCGCTCGTTCTGTCCTGAAACCGACACTCATTTTACTGTTAAATAAACAGCCATTAATTCTGATGTAAAACCCTAAAACCACTGGCTAATTCGAGGCGATGCACCAACATGGGCGAATGAAACTTATTTTATGGCACTAGACAGTTCCACATCGAAACAGAGAAAACTTTGGCCGTTAAACTTAATATATCTAGTTGTTTTGCGATCAAGTAGTTTAAGACGGGGCCAGCAAGCCATGGGAAAGTTTTCGAACGTTTATCTAAGAGTTTCAAAGTCAGCATTTTTTTATAAGCTGCGCTTAATGGCGTTATTGGAAAAAAATTGCTGAGTTTTGGAGGCGTTTCAGACATTTCAGGAACAGGTTGAGTTGAAATATTTCGATTTAATGGTCGCAGCACATTTTTTATGGCCTCATTAAAGCGGCAATATGACAACGGGCAACATCAGCAATATTTCCTCGAAAGTATCTGGAATACGGTTCTTAAAGCAAAATATATACATTAAATTTATATTTATACGGGCTGTGATTTATGATGCGATGGCGCCTTTAAAGTGACTGAAGCAGTCGAATCTTTTCGTCTTTAGAGGCCGAAACAACCCTGAAATAAAACACAATTTATTCAAAGTTTTACAAAATCGTTTTGGGTTCTCTCGGACGTTTTGCTTGGCTTTGCCACAACCAAACACACAATTCCGAGGCACCAAGAAAGGAAGCTGAGGAAAAAAATGCTTTGGATTGTATCTAAAATATCTTCCCTCTATGAATCAAGCCTTTTACGAGCCTTCTTCTAACAAAAAACACTGAGTGAGAACATTTGGAAACATTTTTCAAAGATTTATGAAGCTGAAACCGCGCCAGCGACTGAATGCCTATCATTTCATGCTCTAGTTGGATAATGCCTTTGAAAGGCAGATTTTATTATTGGAGAATGTTTGCCAAAATTCTTCTCGCTAGGTATTCCGGCCTGATATTTTAATTACCAAATAATGGGAATTTCATTTAAATAGAGCCGGGGCGCTTTGCAATTGGAGCGATGTTAATGTATTCAGTTTTGTCATGCGAACTATTGCAAAAATGCATCTATTTCACGGTGTAACTGTGCCCATTTTCAATTTCCACCGGCACTTGGAAATGGGAGTTTCAATTTAAAAATGTCATCGGATAATGGGTGAAACCGATATTTTAAATAGCTTGGAAAATCAAATTTACTTTGAGCTTTTTCTTGGCTACAAAGTTCTTTAATCGATGAAACTGAGTCGGAGTTTCCTCCATGTTTTATATGCAATCAAATACCTATGATCCACTTTAAAACCTCTAAGAAACCACTTTGCATTTCCCAAGTGGATTTTTATACGCTCCATGACTAAGAAAATGTTAATGCGGGACAAATTCTTATCTGCGTCGTATATTTTTGCAGTTTGGGCAGGCCTACGAATATCGTTCCTCGTCATTGAAAACTCCTTTTATATCCTTTTCGATAACGTGGCGAATAACCCAACTAGGTAACCTCATAAACGAAAATTTATTGGAAGAAGGCAAGGCAGGCTTTTCGAGGCGACGGATAACATTGCAGTAAATCTTTTGCCCAATGGATGTGTCTATAGAGGTCTCGGCTTTATTGACGTTCCGCCACTGATTTTATCGAAATACTGCATGATTTTCACACGTTTCACTTTATCGAGTGAAACTCTGCTTTACACACACACAAAAAAAAATAATTTTTCACTCACCTCAATCTCTTGAGCGAAAATAAGCCCGAGCTACAGTCGATTGATTCTTCAAACGACGAGGAGAAAAGTGGTGATTTTTCGGGTTGTTAAGGAGTCGTCGATATGAATTTGATCTTAAAATCAAATTAAACTAATTTCCTCAAATGATTTTGTCTGGTGAAAAATTTCTTCTCAACAATGGAGGCTCATTTACGCCCCACCTGAGTGATTTCCAGAATCATAAATAATCAAGCACCTCCTTTAATATTAATGCTTTTTTAAGCAACCGCGGTTGCTTTAGCACTTGAAAAAAGCTTTTTATCGACTAGCGAAGCAAACGCTTCGAAACAGAAATCACATTGACTAATAATAACGACCAACCCAAAACTGACCAATTTTGATTTTCTAATTTTGAGGTTCGTCTGGTCGCTTGCGCTGCCACCAGAAATCTGAAGCTGCCAACCGTGCGGGCTAGCGAAACGTCAGCACCAAATACACTCGAAAATCACCGATTGTTCAAACGATAGCTTCCCAAAGATGGAAAGCTTGAAAGTTTCACTCAAAATTTTGCTAAGTTATCTGGGCAGGAATTCGTTAGCCGGAAAGTTATAACCATCTTTACTAGCCATTAAAGTTGCAAATTATTTCTCGAGAAATTCAGGTGATGCAGGCGGAACGTGACGGCATTTAAATTATTGATGCCAATAAATTATAAGCAGAAGCTGGAGTTTTGTTGCACGAAAAGGTCGGCCTGTTTTAGCAAAAGTTTGCATTTTTAACCGCCAAAGTTGTGCTTGAAACATGACAAATGTGATACTTTGGATGAAATTTTCATAATTTCTAATGCTGCTGATGTTGGCGGAATTGAAGCTAATGGAACCGGGGGCTGAGAGGCTTTGTTATGCTAATGACCCAGATTTTCCAAACCTTCACACTCTCCTCAAAGTGAAAAAATCAATCTTCATTACGCTTTCTTCCATGATTCAGTGAACTTTCTTGCTCTTGAATAAGCAGCGAACTTCCACATATTTTTCTTCATTAGGCTTGGCCAAAATTCACATTTCTGCTGCACAAAATTATTTCAGACGCAATTAATCTCCAACGGGTTTTTATGGTTATTTGAAACACCCTTATCTGTTCAAACGTTGCCTGCCTCTTCCCCCGAGGGTGCACTTTGCCTTCTGACCCTTAACTAAAAAATGCAATTTTTAATTCCAATTCGCTTTACTTTCCGGACATTTAGGGCCTAAGTGGCCGTTTGAAAGCCCCTTGGGTGGTCTTTAAGGGGCATTTCCGGGTTTTCCAATTTCCCCAGATAATCAATTGAACGTTTTTCGACTATTTCGAGCCAGGTTTCATCTGAAGTTCACTATTGGCTTAAATCAACCCTTGCCTCAAGCTTAGCTGAGCTACGGCTATCGAATATCTCAGCTAGTTGCGACGCCTGTTTAAATAAACCGGGAAATAAAAAACACCGCAGACTCTTCGGCTATTTTTTCAGGGCTGCTAATATGTCAAGGACAAAATAAATTCGCTGTAGGGTGGCCAATGAAAACACAATCTGTAACGGTATTATCTGCTTTAGAAAGATTTAGTGCCGTATGCAACCAGCATTTTCATTCGATTCGCTTGACCTATAATTCACTGGTGTGAAACAGAATAACATTATTAAAAGCCGGTGTTTAGTTGTTTATATTTTTGCTCTTATCGTCGAGTGATTAAACTTGTCCAAAACGCCCTAATTTCGAAACATTTCTAAACAGCGGTTGTTCCACCCGAAACCTCCTAACTAAAGCCCCATTTTTGATTATATTGTACTCTGAAGCTTAACCAACTCAGGAGAATTTCCTTTCATATATGCACCTGTTAAATGCCCCCGTTTCATGGAACTTCACCATTAATCCCTTTTAAATAGTGCTTCAACATGAACAGGATGTACTTAACAACTATAAGCGTTATTGGAAATTAGTTTCGCAGCTGTTAGAAGAACGAAGATTGCTCAACGTGGCTTTGGAAGATTGTTACATATTTTGGTTTAATTAGATGCGAAGGTTATTTGCTAGTTTATTAAATATTAACGCTTTTATATTGGTTTTGGGCTTCTTGAAATTAACGGCTTAAAGGTTTCACAACGAAGAACTGCCTTGTTCCACTTTTATAAATCTGCTTAAATTTCCCATTAACCAGCGGCATTTAAGAACATTGTTCTTAAACAAGAAAACACTTGTGCAACAAGAAAACACGTCCAGAAGCAGGCGGATCTGTTTCGATGAAAATGCTTGCTAATGAAGTAAAATCCAATATTCCAGATGCATTTTTGGGGCGCGCAGCGCTATTATGATGAAATTTGATCTCTCTTTAGAGCGGTTTGCGATGCTAATCGATAAAAAGCTTTTTTCAAGTGCTAAAGCGACCGCAGTTGTTTAAAGAGCATTAATATCGAAGCAGGTGCTTAATTAATTATGGTTTCGCAAACACTTCAAGTAGAGCATGAATGAGCCTTCATTGTTGAGGCGAAACCTTTAACGAGACAAAAGCCTTTGAGGAAATTAGTTTTACTTGAGAGTTTAAAATAAAACCCTCGTGCATAATAATCCATCTCTTTACTCACAAGGGAGCTTTTCAGCAATCCCTATCGAGCGAGCGGTCTATAGAACTGGATTATGGCAGCTTAGTGAATTTCTGGATATTTTGCTCAAACAAGTAAACATTCTGTAGAGTCACATTTCTTGAGTTTCTGGTTGTAATTAGCGGAAAATTTCATTTTCCAGAAGCTGCAAAATTTTGAAGAAACTGTTCTGGTATCTTTGAGCTAACTGCTTTGTTACCCCAAAACGCTCTATTAATGTGCTTTGATTTTCCCAACCTGGAAGCGAAACAAGCGTTTTATGTCCTGCTTAAGGAAAACATGGAGATTATTTAGAAATTTAGCATCCATTAGGTCAAGTTGCAGATTTCTCTGGAAAACAATAGGCGATTACATGCTCGAACAAATCTTCTTATTTAATTCAGAGACACAACCCCGAATCTCTCGCAATGAATATTCATCGAAAGTATTTACATATTCACCACCTGCAAAATAATCGGCTATAAATGCTTATTTGTGGACCATTTGCCACATAAAATATTACTTTTGGATTAACAAACAGTCGATAGCGAGGCGAGGGGCTTGTTGTGTTTAGCGAGCGTTTTAACCAACTACTATTTGACCATATTGGGAAAAGTGGCTGGAAAATTGCCAAACAATCTCACAGAGGAGATGAAAACGACGTGAGCGAATTAAAAAACGATGTCGATTATTTAAGAGAAAGTAAAGCAGAAGATTGAAGACGCACTAAATATTAGTAGGTTCTCAAAAAATGGAGCTTTCAATCGATATTGAACCCTGAGAAGCCAGAAAAATTGCCAACAAAGTTCTTGATCAAATTGGGATTATTAGGAGCGTTCCCAATTTGAGCATTGTTTAGGGGGAAATTTGAATAAACCAATAAACTCAGAAATCGTCTGATCGTAAACATGCAGTTCTCTAGCAAAAGATTTGTTCAACAGAGCTGATGTTTCATTACTCTAATGAAAAAAAAAACGATGTAAACTGAAACGACAAAACATATAAGCGCTTCGTTTGCCTGCAAAAATACAAAAGCTTGTGATTTATGTTCACTTGGATTTGATGAAATGTGATTGGAAAGGTTTTTACATTAATTTCTGCAGTCAAATATCTGCTTTTATTAAAATGGAAGTTTACTGCTCGATGACTCATTTCACTGTTGAAAAACTACGCAACTTTATGAGTAATTGAAATCGTCAAAGGTTGCTGATGAAGTTTGAACAAATTTTGTGAGTTTTGAGCTTATTGGCTCTCATCCGCTAGGTTTCGCTTGAAAATAACCCTTACAGACGTTTTTCTGGCAGTTGAATAATGAATGTAAACGCCCAACTGCAATCTCTGTTTAAAAAATCCAGATTTTGTCCAGCTTGAAGATGCAAGTCAATTATGTTTGCGAAACGAGAGGGCAGAAGTCTTCTTACAAACTGAAAAATTCTCGTTTGTTTAGAGTAGAGCTTCTTAATACAGCATGTTTTTCTTTTTCAGTAGCAGCCAAAATGACATGACTTCTTCATCGACGCTCGAAACATCATGTGGCCCACTTTGTCTGCAATCTACCTATTTTTGACTGGGATTCCCTTGATAATTTCCAATGACCGAAGCAGTTCGGAGAACTTTAAGGCCACTGAAACCGGACTTCTGGGCGGATTTGAAGGCTTTTCTGAAACACGTTCGAATGCTAATCTTTCGGGGCCCATTTCGGACGACAATTGTGCCAAGTCGGTGGGAAAGTGTGCTTTAAGTGTTGCTTCTCTTACCCCAACTGAACCATTTAGAGCTGCGAGTGATGGTAAGTTTGGTGTCCTGTGCTTTATATAATTTTTTCCAGCGCTTTCAGCTTGATTGTTTGCTTGAAGGTCGGTTTATTTCAACCTATGCTGATGTTATTTTGCTTAAGGAATAGACCGAGTGAAAATTTCCAGCATCCATTACGGCCAAGGCAAATTGACGCCAATTAATCACAGAAATTAAAATGCCTACAACACGGTTTCTCACTTGCAGAAAGCCTTAATAGGGGTTTTTGTTCCAGCAATATCGCCCAACTTCTCCCGTTCATTTCACTTTGGCGGTTTTCAGCCGTTTTTTCTCAACAGTCGACGTTTATCCGGCCATTTGCGCTCTTTTACGGATCGTCGATGTAACTGCTTTGCGAACTCGTTTGCTATCTGGGTTAATAAGTCCAATTAACTCAATTTCTATGGTTTTTCTCCCGTCACTCGTCTGCTGGCTGTTTGCTTAAAAACCTGCAATTTGAACTAAATAGCGTTCAACAGCGCTGATGTGGAGGAATAATTTTTCTAGATCCAAGACTAGATGCATCTTTTGACAGTTTGCCTGCAAATAAAGCAGCAACGGCGGAAAAATCGCTCCCGGTTGGCGAATAGCTTTTAATCACGCCGTCATCGAGCCATCCAGCATCCAGGCTATTATCATTACTATTCAGGAAAAACGCAAAAAATGGATGTAATAAACGATGTCAAGAAGCTAAACGAGCACAAAACGCTATAGAAGCCTTTGGATCTGCATATATATCAAGGCAACTGAGTGAATCGTTGAGGGATATTATGAACTAAACAGGTTTGAGGCTAAGAATGAGGCCTTTATGACTAGACCAAGAATGTTAGAAGTGCTTGCAGCCTTTGCTCTAACGAGTCTCGGAGTTTGACATGGTTTTATCCTCCTTTGAACGTTTTTTTTCGGAAGACTTGTGCGATGAGAAGAGACCTTAATCGCCTTGCCTGATGAAACGAGCTGTAAAAACTATGCTTCCAATAGCGCAAAAAATCGGAATGGACTTGTCGTCATCGGAATTGTTCACGCTCGAAAAATCACTGGCCTTTTTCCTAATTTGGAAATTGTCATTTAATTCCTTTGTTTGCGAATTGGTGCGTCCTCAGCAGATGGGATTACCCAATCCAGAGCACTGCATGTGGATCTAATAGGATTTTGGCGAAAAATAAATCCATCCCCCAGATATATTGTCTGTAAATAAAAAAGCGATTTTCATGCGCCTGGAGATAAAGTTGTTTTCCAAAACTTCGAAAGCTGCTTGATAAAGTAAACCGTTCGGGGTTGTTCTCTTTTGAGGGCCAATAATAGTTGGCGAAGAGGAAATCGAATTTCCAACTCTTTACCGCTAGTATTAAACTGTTTTGCAGCCTCTAAATAAAACCCTCGAATACTATGGAATAACCCAAGTTTGCCCAATTTAGGTGACAAAGTTTCGCGCTTTTTAAAAGCCGAAGCAAAGACGAAGCGGACAAATTGTGCATTATCGAAATCATATTTAAATCACGTTCGTTTCAGCATCGAGGATGTTAGACTCTTGCTCCATTTACAATTTTGCCATCATCTGAATACCAACATGGAACGTCTTTGTGAATTAAGCCTGGAAAATCATCGTAAAATTGGAACTTTCAAGTGGAGCCGTGAAAGGCTTTTGCGGCTGGTTATTGTGATTTTTCGTTCCATATTCTTTTCATCTTGATGTGGAGGCTTGGAATATTAGTCGCCCCAACTTCAGCCTAACAGCGAAGTTGGTAAATGCAGTTTGGCTCTAATGCTGACTCGTTTTAGCAGCTGTTATTATCATACTAATTGAAAATTTGTGAAGCGTTTTTAGCCCCGAAATTACGGCATCCACAATATGTGCTTGGCTTAGAAGTTGAATTAGTTTAACGCGACCGGAGCTTTTTACCTCAAAAGTCGCTTAATTAACAGTTGACTTGTCCGGCAAATGTCTGAGAAATTAAATTCGAAAATTCTTTAGCTTTATGATTGACATTTTCGCCAAAGTTTCCGCAGCGATTTATTATTGTTCTCAGCAACAGCGTGAAATTCCAGGCCGGAAGTTTCTTTGGAAAGTTAATTCGATTGTTCTACTAATCCGGAAACTCTCAAACCCCCGCGACTTTATGACGCGTTAAAGTTACCAGTATTAAAATGTTGAATGAAATATTCATATCTGTAAGCTGAGAAAGCTCGGCAATAAGTTTGCGAAATGAAAGCCGATAATAAAATTGAAATTTGGATGATGATGATTCTAAGAAAGTTTATAAAGGGAGTGAAGGGATTTAGGCTAATGAGCTCATGCAAGTGCGTCGAGTTTGCCCTTTGAGCAGATCCCTCAGAGCTTATGCGAAGGAGCTCAGATATTTTGGGCTGTCACTGAACTTTTCTACGAAACGTTGGCCCAAAAGCAGGATTAAAGGCGAAGTGAAGTTTGCAATTTCCAATCTAACAGGAAACAAGCTCGATATTGTTAAACTTTCGTAATGTCGTATTACTTTGGGCCCCATATTCTTATGAAACATTTTTTAGTTAAGGATTGCGAAATTTTCTCGCATCAAAGGCAATTTGCCTAAATAATTGCCAATAAACGTTTAGTTATCGTTTCATTGGAACGCGAATTATTGTGCCTGTGAGTAATTTGATTTCAAATGTCCACGATTATTCATGTTCGTTGAAACTCGATGTTCCATCTCATCTAATTGTTTCATTAGCAATTATTGCTCATTTATGTTGGATTGTGCCATTCGCGTTTTTGCGTTAGGGCCACAAACTGTTATTTAGGAATGTTTCAGATTTTGGCTTAAAATTTGGAAACCGGATGAGGTGCTAAGCTCAGGTTTTGCGATTCCGAACGATTCTGGTTTACACGCAAAATGCGAAAGTTCAAGGCTAAAACGGGTTAAAAAAACCCTTTGAGCTTTTAGCTCATATTTAGGGGACCCATTGAGTTGCGAAGCTTTAGTTGTCATTACGGGGTTGAGCTTCAAAATGCGCACTTCTTCATATAAACCCTTTATTTAGGAATGTTTCGAGGTTTTACGCAAAATGCGGAAATTTAAAATAAATGCGGATCTGGATAATCGCTCTTAATATTTGGCTCGCAAGTAGAGAAAAAGTTAAGCTGGAAAGCTCTAGATCTCATTTCCCGATAGAGCTTAAAAGTGCACACTTTTCTATATAAAACGTCGATTTAGGAATGTTTCTAGTTTTCACGCGGAATGTAAAAATTTAGTGCTTATGCGTATTACGAAAACCGCTCCATCCTCTCGTTCATATTTAGAGAAACAATTAAGGTGAAAGGTTTTAGGTTTTATTGCGACAAATAACTTTTAAATAGGCATTTTCTAAATGAAACGTTGGCTTAGAAATGTTTCTCGTTTTCACCCAAAATGCCAAAATTCAAGTCTAATGCAGGTTTTAAAAAATCTGTTTACATTGTGGCTCATATTTAAAGAATCAGTAGCGCTACCATGCTCTAATGGTCATAGAGCTCTATTTGACATATAAAATCGATTTAAGACTGTGTTTATTTTTAAATTTAAATGCGAAATGTAAAATTAATGCGGATTTCAAAAACCCCGTTTGCCTTTGGTTCATATTTGGAGAGCCACTTGAGCTTCAAAGCTCCAATTGCTATTCGGGGATAGAGCGCTAAAATCCTCACGTTTGTATATGAAACATCGACTTACGAATGTTTTTGATGTTTACGCAAAATTGGTATATTAGAGATTTATCTAGTTTTTGAAAAACCCACTTAGTCTTTGGCACATATTGGAAAAACCAGTAGAGCCATAAAACTCTAATTGCCACCCAGAGACAGAGCTTTTAAATATACACCATTCTATAAAAAATATTGAGTCCAGAATGTTTTTAGCTTTGATATAAAATGACGAAATTTAAGATGAATGCGGGTTTCAACAACCGCGCTTAGATAGCGATATTGCGAAAAAATGCTCATTTTTCCAAATTAAACGTTGATTTAGGAATGTTTTAAGTTTTAACGCAAAATGTGAATATTTCGGATTAATGCAGGTCTAAAAATATTCGCCTAGGCTTTGGCCCATATTTAAAGAACTAAACTTCTAATTGCCATTCTGATATAGAGCCTGTAAGTGGGCATTCTTTTATATAAAATATTCATTTAAAAGTGTGTTTAGTTTCCACGTCAAATGGGGAAATAGTCTTTTGCTCATATTTAGAAATCCGTTGAGCTGGAAAGCTCTAATGGTCATTGATAATTTAAAAATATTTCTAGTTTTCACGTGAAAAGCGAAAAATTAAGACTTGCGAGTTTTGAAAGCCACTCCTATTCTTTTGCCTCATGAGTAGAGAACTGGTTAAGCTGCGAAGCTTTATCCTTCATTAATAGAAAAAGCCCTAAAATACCCATGATTCAATATAAAACATCCATTCAGAAATATCTTCAGGTTTGACGTAAAATGGGAAAATTCAAGATTAACGCTGGTTGTGAAATCAGCTCCTAACCTTTAGCTCCTATTTACCTACAGCTCTTTTGAAAAAAAACCGATTAAGAATTTTCGCCTGTTTCAGTAATCTTTACATGCAGTTTAAGAATATGGTTTTTAGATTTAGAGATTTCGGTTAATGTTTTAATTTTTTTTAAATATAGTTGCAGTGTAACCACAATTTTTTATGCTTTCAGAAACCTTCACACCGTCCTCCCATTCGATCATAGGCGAATCTATTAATGCCTCTGAAGCATCAGCAAGCAATGCAGCAATCCATATGGCAACGACAGCAGCACAAGAACCAGCTTTACAGCTAAATCTTGCAAACAAGGTAAATTACTTTGAAAAAGCCTCGTTTTTACACTTTCACTGTTCCACTAAGCCTTCTGTTAACTGTGCTCGATGGTTCAATTTACTAGATCCCTTAAAGTAGCAGATTTTCGCGGATCCTTTCGCGAAGAATTCGCTTTAGAATATCGCCGCTCTCAATTACCCCGAAAATTTCGCCTTTGTAATGGAGCAAGACTGCATTTGCTCTTTAAATCCTTTGCAAATAAATCTCTCAACTGCATGTAAGTTCATTTGGTTTACTGTTCCAAAGAACAAATAGTCGATCTTTGGGTAATTCGTTATGTTCAGTCTGTAGCAGCCGAGTTGGCTTAATTCACTGTTTGTTGGCGAATTTAACTGGACTTGCAAAAATCATTAATCTTGGTACATTCAACAATCAGCAAGTGTATCGATAATTTTCCATCGAAAGAGTCTTCTCTTGCATTATTCGCTAGCTAAATATAGTTTGAGGGTTGACTACATATAAATGTAAAGGTAGGAATTGCTGCGTTTCCTCAAAACTCAAAAGTTGGGAAAGTTTGTATCAAAGCCCCCCAAGACACCTAATTGATACCGGAATAAATCGTTCTTTTATCTGCAGCGCCAAGAAGCTATTAGTTAATCTCCAAAGTGTTTGCCGTGAAAAATTCGATACATCAATTAGTTCGCTAAAACAATATCCCTCGTATTTTATTTCCGCTCTACGATTTTCGATTTCCTAATGAACAATCTATTCGCTGGCTAAACAAAGGGGGTATTTTATTTAGTTTGCCTTGCCTGCTGCTCAATCTACTATAATCAGATAAGAAAGGAAACCCGATTTATCGAAATATTGGAAAAACACTTCGATGGAATTTATTATTTTTTTCGTCGCTGAGCTTGAACTATAGCTCTTTTATTATTTAGTCCAACTTATCATATTTATACAGCCGAGGAACAACACAATCTTTAAGTCGTCGTCGATTATACGGTTGATAGATCAGTTTCTTTATTAGATGACTTTTTATTGCAGTTTTTGGTTCAGCCGGAAGTTCTTGCAGGAAAAATTTCACTGCTTAAGAAGGAAATCGTAAGAAACGTGGACAACTATCGTAGTGAAACGAGCACCCGTGAAACCGAAAAATTAATCGATGGTAAGTGTTGTAAACATTCCCCTAAACTTTATAATTAGTGTCCTTGGAAAACTCAATAGCGGTTTTTTACTTGTTTTTTCTTCACACGTTTACTCTGTTAAGTTAAAGCAGATGCAAATAAGTCACTAAAAAAGCTCAAATGTTCTTTCAGAAGACTGTTATTTCAAAAAAGTTGTTCGGGTTTTTCAATAAAACAATGTGGTTAATGCTGGTGAGAATAATTGTTTAAGAGCTCAAAGAGCTGAATTAAATGGCCACGTAAATGAGATCCTTCGCTGTTTTGAAGTAGGTAACTCAATAAAGTTGATTGGTTCAATTTTCCTCTAGGTTTCTCCGTTTATGGAAATAACCCTATTAAACCCAAACATCCTAAAATAATAGAATTTCATCTTCTTGTCAACAACTTCAACACTAAGGGCAATTATCCGGCGATTTAAGTAGGCGATATTTACATTAAGAGCGTGCTTATTATTTCGCTGTCTCTGTTATCTGGGAAGTACTTCATTTTCCTCCTATTAAATTTCCATCTATATTTTATTATGTAAGTTTCACTCAGTTGTGGCACGTAATTTCATTAGGACTTTGTCACGTTTGGTCGTTTTCTCCAAAGATACCTCAAGTTAATGTAATTAAAATCCCACTTCTAATATGCTTCAGTTGCGTAACTCGTCGGGCTCTTTATCACCTGTTATGTTATTTGCGTGGATTTACACCTTGCATACATGAGGAAATATGAGAAATTTTATAACAACGCGTTTTCACGTGGTTGGAAAACCAGTTTTTTTATTTGATCTGTTCTCGTACAGCCTATTTACGCATGAGTTTGAACACAAAGTGAAGCAAACACATTTAGTACTTTAAGTAAACTCCTGTTCGATATGTTTCCTCAGCTTGGGGAATTATTGTCAATAATTCCCCAGGCGATATCTAGTTAAAGGTAGTCAGTATACGTGACGGAAATATTTCCATTGCTAATACGGCTCCGCCTCAAGAGTAAAGGTTTTTTATTAAAAAGTTTTAGAGACGCCATAAAGCATAACGACATTCGGGTATTGCGAATAAAACCAAAAAGTCTCGGCAAAGTTTCGTTCCGAAATAATGACAGGATGGAAAAAGTGTATTCGTAAATCTCCTCTGAGCGCGTTATGTCGAAAACGTATCCACTTTTTCGGTTTTAAATTGTAATTTTTTTCCTGTCGAATTTCGCCCTTTGATTTATACGAAAATAAAAACCTAGTCACTTTCACGCTCTGATTTTCTGAAATATTGCCACAAGGGAAAAGCTCTCTTCGATGGTGCACACCTCCCGACTTACCCGATATCAGGAGTTCATTTTATATTTCTACCTTTCTTTGATGTTCACGCTTGTCGTCATGCTAAGTTGGCGAGTTTATGAAAAAAACCCCGTCGCAAATCATTCAAAGAAAAAACCGTTTCCAGACGTATTGCCGAGTAAAGCTCCTTCCATTCCACCACTTCTGTCCGTTAAAGCGGCAGGAGTTGCAGATAATTGCACAAAAAGCAGCTCCACCACTGAAACCATGGATGGCTTCTCAACAACTTCGTTCTCAGCCTCAACTTCCACCGATCTGATTACACCAAACTATGAAATTTCGCAGGAAAGTTCTCTTGCTGCTACAACTTTCGCCATGGCCATTCTGAATGAGTCAACAGGAAATGGGAGCATTAATAAGGTAAGTTCTTGAAATGCTGCGGAAACTCGTTTGCTTTGATTGGCATGCTTGTTGTTGTTATACATTTAACTGGAAGTCCGAAGTTTATCGGCAACTTCCAGAGCTGCAAACTGAATGCATTTAAGTTGACCGTGCGATACCTGCTCTACATGGAATATTTAACTCGGAGGAAATTTCTGCTCTGGTTTCATTGGCCTTGTGTGTTAATCATCAAAATATTTGGGACGAAATTTTGAAAGCTTTCTAAAAAAATAAAATGTCTCAAAATACATAGAGCTTTACACCATTTTTTTTATTTATCCAAAGGAACCGCGGAATACAACGAGCTCATTAAAAAACACTTTTCAACTTTCAAATCCGAAATAATCGACATTTTATGGGACTTTGAAGCGTTTTGCGCGGTTACAATTTTCAACCGACGCTATTTTCCTCATTACATACCCAAAAATTGTATATATTTATAGTATGGGGCTGCTTACGTCCATACGCAAAAAGCACGTATGTAAATTTTTGCTTTTTGACCGAAATTTTCATAAGCTGGAAGGGTCGATTTTTTCGAAAAATATAAAATGTTTCAAAATGCCTCGAATTTTACACTATTTTGATCAAAAGGAAGCGCGGAATGCAACAAGCTCATTAAAAAGCACGTTCCAGCTTTCAAACCCGACATAATTGGCACTTTCTGGCAATTTGAGTCGTTTTTAGCGGTTACGAGTTAATTTTCCGATATTTTCCTTATCACAGACCCAAAAATTGTATATCTGTATATTAGGAGTCTGCTTACACCCGGCATAATCTAATAAGCGCAAAAAACACGCATGTAAATTTTTGATTTTTGACCGAAATTTTCATAAGCTTTTTTTTAAGGTTAATTTTTTTGAAAAATATAAAATGTTTCAAAATGCCTCGAATTTTACACTATTTTKATCAAAAGGAAGCGCGGAATGCAACGAGCTCATTAAAAAGCACGTTCCAGCTTTCAAACCCGAAATAATTGGCACTTTCTGGCAATTTGAGTCGTTTTTAGCGGTTACGACTTAATTTTCCGATATTTTTCTTATCACAGACTATTCCTTCCTACTATTCCAAAAATTGTATAGCTGTATATTAGGAGTCTGCTTACACCCGGAATAATCTAATAAGCGCAAAAAACACGCATGTAAATTTTTGCGTTTTGACCGATATTTTCATAAGGGAGGAGGGTTGATTTTTTCAAAAAATATAAAATGTCTTAAAACGCCTTGAATTTTACACCAGTTTAATCGGAATGAAACGTGGAATGCAACGAGCTCATCAGAAAACAAGCTCTATTTTACAGATCCTAAATAATTGACATTTTCTGTCCATTTGAGGCATTTTTGCGCTTCTTACCCGGGAAGCAATCCAATGAGCGCAAAAAACACGTTTCAAAAATTTGTAATTTTCACCGAAAATTTGATAAGGGGGGAAGTAAGGGATCAATTTGCGCAAGAAAATTCAAGTCTCTTAAAATGCCCGGATTTTACACGATTTTTTTCATAAATATGCAAAAAAATCTCAAAATCTTAAACCCTTCTTCAAATCTCAAATTTCTGTCTAATGTAAAAAAAACAATTTAAAAGTAATTTAATGCTTCGAAGGAGCACAAAAACTTCCAAATAATAAATACAATAATATAAAAGTCAAATGACTCCAGCTCCAACGAGAGGATTATTAAGACCTGAAAGATAATAAATCAAGCTACTCAGATTTTATGTGCTGCTTCGTATTAAGATAAACTTCCACAGACTTTGTTGTTGACTTGAATATGAAAATAATATAAGAATTGCGTACGGATTTATTGGGCTTTGAAGAAACAGCGCAATAAAACGAAAAACTGGCACAATTCACTACACAGACCCATATTAAGCATGGTTTCAATTCAATGGATCACTCCCAGCAACCAGTAGCCATGAAGGCATTTGTCCGCAAATTGATGTTTTTAATGCAACGAAACCAGATTTTCCTCAGCACTTAAAGACACCGAACACTGAGCAAAATTATACCATTATGTGGAAAATCCCGTCCATTAATCTCTTTTTTTAGGTGTTTGGTTCGTTCTAAAAATCTCGAAAGATTAATGCTTGTCGAGTCCACTGCAACTCAAATGCTTTTCATTTAAAGTAAATGTTGCCTCATGCATGCATCTCTGATTTATTGCCTTTATTTAAAACTACCTTGGCTTATTTCACATGCATTCAATGGAAAAAATATGAAAAAAACGGAAACAGCTTGGTTGGATAAGCCAAAGGAAAACAGTGGCTGTAAAAAGCGACAGTTATTGGGAAAATAACAACAACAGGCGAGTTTAAGCAATTTGATTGAAAACGTTCTTGTTTTTTTACTCAATGAATGATAAATTAGCTTTTGTACCTGCTCGCAATTGAGTATAATAATAAATATCAAAACAAAATCCACCTGTACACGATTTCGCAGTTAAAGTTCAAACAATCTGGTATTTTATATGCAAATAAATCGGTTTGATCAGTAAACGAGTTCAGCGGACATTTAAATAAAATAATTGAAACAAAGGATTCCATTAGTGTTATTCGTTGCTGGCTTTGCCCAGTTTTACCTTTGTATTCTCGCATAAAATATTCGTGAAACTTTTGCAAAATGAAAACTGCGGGTGCGTCCCATATTTGATTGCTTACCTTGTTTGTTGTTGTTTTTATCTGAGAAAATCTCCTGGAAAGCCATTTAGGCTTGAAACTGATAAATCTATTTGTGTTTTTGTGAATTCCGCAGTTGAAGCCATTCAAGTGGCAAATAAAATCCATTGATTTTTAACCCTGAGTGCAAAATAAAATGAGAGAATGCATTTAGTGTCGCCGACCTGAAAGACATTTTCCATTAGCGATGCCTGGTGTTTTATCAGGGTTCAAATACAATTAAGGTTTACGAGGTTTGTACTCCATTTACTGATTTTACAGTCAAAGATCCGACATTTTACAACGGTGTGGTGATTGCAATCAGGAAAATTTACACACAAATGTTCGACTGAAGATAATTTATTCATAAATAACTGAATATGCGCTCATTGTAGCATAATAAAATTCAGATTTCTGATTATTACGCAATTGATTCAATGGAATGGAGGTAAAAGGAGCTCAAGCCAGTCGGTTTAGAAATTTCCCAGGCATTGAAAAACTTGGGCAATTGCATGACTTTTGAGAGAATATGGGAAAAAGTAAATTGGAAAAGTTGAAAAACTGACTGTTGTGTTCTTTTAGTGCAGATAGTTGGAGCGTTGGCAATTTAATTATAAAATTCGACCGCATTTGCGACACATACATTTGGTTTGAGCCGATTGTTGGGGAAAAGCTTTTGATCAAATGCCTCAGTAAAGTCATGCTGGTGAAAGTTGTGATTTGGGCTTTGAGTTACGCAGTTATTGCAATAGTGAAACATTTAACTGAATATATCTGAGACCGGCGCTATGAAAATGGGTTCAATTACTATTAAATTAAAATTTAAATGAAGCATACATTGGCCCAATCTATTATTCAGCGATTAATTTCCATTAGTGGAACTGGATTATTAATAATCGCATAAATCAGCAACCAAAAGCTTAGTGGAATCGGCGATATAAATTGGGCAATTAATATTTCGTGTCTAAAACTAATAGCAAATAATACATTTTGAATGAGGCAAATATATTAATTCTGAATGAAACCAAATTGGAAAACCAAAACCCACTAACACGTAGATTCAATTAATCGCGCTAATTTTATTAATATTATTTGCTCGTTAAAGACCTGCAGAGCAAGTGCTCGTTTTACCCGTAACAGTTAGTTTTCAAAATAGCTAATAGCTGAAGTAGTTTCGAAAACTTCCGGGTAATCGTCGCTTTATTGCCGTAATTTAAGACAGTGGACCTTAATTGCGACCAGCGTCTGGTTTTGATAATTAATTCTACAACTTTTACACCCTCTTAAACGTTGGTTATTGAATGACAAACTTGTTTAAACTTCTGGAAAAGGGACGATCAAAATTGCGGAACTTCTTAAGGGAACCTGCGAGTTTCCTTTACTTTCATTATAACGCGGCCTAAAACCTTGTTAAACTTTACTAACAAAGTTTATTGCTGCTTGTGCTGATTTTCTGTTGTTTTTGTATTTTGCACAGCAGTTAAACATGGAATTAGTTTCAACTTTGGTTTTTGCCTCAAACTGTCTCATTGCCATAAACTATTACGGTAAAATCGCAAGATGGAATTACGAAATTCCTATCCCTGATCAGTCGGAATAGGGAAACGCTCTAATTTCGGTCACAAAAAAAGAACAACTTCATCTCCATTTTTGCTCTGCAATTAGCCATGAAGCTCATGCACTCTTTTGTAATGTATGAGAATATTCTTTTATGTGTACTTCTAAAGAACTGTGTGGCTTTTCAGTGCTTCGCTCGATGGGAAATTATGAGTATAAAAAGCGGAAACTGTATGAAAGCATGCTTTGCTTGCCGTGCTCGGGTTGTGCTTGCACGGCAAAAAATAATCCAAAAGCTGAAGATTTTTTCAGTTTTTTACAAACTTCTTTTTGGGTATTTCGCCTCAAAAATGTTTGTCTTTAAAAAAGACAGAATTTCCT
>NW_026018715.1:12887354-12890870 GCF_020466585.1 Dendroctonus ponderosae
TATCACAGACCCAAAAATTGTATATCTGTATATTAGGAGTCTGCTTACACCCGGCATAATCTAATAAGCGCAAAAAACACGCATGTAAATTTTTGCTTTTTGACCGATATTTTCATAAGGGAGGAGGGTTGATTTTTTGAAAAAATATAAAATGTCTTAAAACGCCTTGAATTTTACACCAGTTTAATCGGAATGAAACGTGGAATGCTCATCAGAAAACACGCTCCATTTTACAGATCCTAAATAATTGACATTTTCTGTTCATTTGAGGCATTTATTTTTGCGCTTCTTACCTGGGAAGCAATCCAGTGAGCGCAAAAAACACGTTTCAAAAATTTGTAATTTTTACCGAAAATTTGATAAGGGGGGAAGTAAGGGATCAATTTGCGCAAGAAAATTCAAGTCTCTTAAAATGCCCCGATTTTACACGATTTTTTTTCATAAATATGCAAAAAAAATCTCAATCAAATTTCAAATTTCTGTCTAATGTAAAGAAAAACAATTTAAAAATAATTTAATGCTTCGAAGGAGCACAAAAACTCCCACATAATAAATACAATAATATAAAAGTCAAATGACTCCAGCCCCAACGAGAGGATTATTAAGACCTGAAAGATAATAAATCAAGCTACTCAGATTTTATGTGCTGCTTCGTATTAAGATAAACTTCCACAGACTTTGTTGTTGACTTGAATATGAAAATAATATAAGAATTGCGTACGGATTTATTGGGCTTTGAAGAAACAGCGCAATAAAACGAAAAACTGGCACAATTCACTACACAGACCCATATTAAGCATGGTTTCAATTCAATGGATCACTCCCAGCAACCAGTAGCCATGAAGGCATTTGTCCGCAAATTGATGTTTTTAATGCAACGAAACCAGATTTTCCTCAGCACTTAAAGACACCGAACACTGAGCAAAATTATACCATTATGTGGAAAATCCCGTCCATTAATCTCTTTTTTTAGGTGTTTGGTTCGTTCTAAAAATCTCGAAAGATTAATGCTTGTCGAGTCCACTGCAACTCAAATGCTTTTCATTTAAAGTAAATGTTGCCTCATGCATGCATCTCTGATTTATTGCCTTTATTTAAAACTACCTTGGCTTATTTCACATGCATTCAATGGAAAAAATATGAAAAAAACGGAAACAGCTTGGTTGGATAAGCCAAAGGAAAACAGTGGCTGTAAAAAGCGACAGTTATTGGGAAAATAACAACAACAGGCGAGTTTAAGCAATTTGATTGAAAACGTTCTTGTTTTTTTACTCAATGAATGATAAATTAGCTTTTGTACCTGCTCGCAATTGAGTATAATAATAAATATCAAAACAAAATCCACCTGTACACGATTTCGCAGTTAAAGTTCAAACAATCTGGTATTTTATATGCAAATAAATCGGTTTGATCAGTAAACGAGTTCAGCGGACATTTAAATAAAATAATTGAAACAAAGGATTCCATTAGTGTTATTCGTTGCTGGCTTTGCCCAGTTTTACCTTTGTATTCTCGCATAAAATATTCGTGAAACTTTTGCAAAATGAAAACTGCGGGTGCGTCCCATATTTGATTGCTTACCTTGTTTGTTGTTGTTTTTATCTGAGAAAATCTCCTGGAAAGCCATTTAGGCTTGAAACTGATAAATCTATTTGTGTTTTTGTGAATTCCGCAGTTGAAGCCATTCAAGTGGCAAATAAAATCCATTGATTTTTAACCCTGAGTGCAAAATAAAATGAGAGAATGCATTTAGTGTCGCCGACCTGAAAGACATTTTCCATTAGCGATGCCTGGTGTTTTATCAGGGTTCAAATACAATTAAGGTTTACGAGGTTTGTACTCCATTTACTGATTTTACAGTCAAAGATCCGACATTTTACAACGGTGTGGTGATTGCAATCAGGAAAATTTACACACAAATGTTCGACTGAAGATAATTTATTCATAAATAACTGAATATGCGCTCATTGTAGCATAATAAAATTCAGATTTCTGATTATTACGCAATTGATTCAATGGAATGGAGGTAAAAGGAGCTCAAGCCAGTCGGTTTAGAAATTTCCCAGGCATTGAAAAACTTGGGCAATTGCATGACTTTTGAGAGAATATGGGAAAAAGTAAATTGGAAAAGTTGAAAAACTGACTGTTGTGTTCTTTTAGTGCAGATAGTTGGAGCGTTGGCAATTTAATTATAAAATTCGACCGCATTTGCGACACATACATTTGGTTTGAGCCGATTGTTGGGGAAAAGCTTTTGATCAAATGCCTCAGTAAAGTCATGCTGGTGAAAGTTGTGATTTGGGCTTTGAGTTACGCAGTTATTGCAATAGTGAAACATTTAACTGAATATATCTGAGACCGGCGCTATGAAAATGGGTTCAATTACTATTAAATTAAAATTTAAATGAAGCATACATTGGCCCAATCTATTATTCAGCGATTAATTTCCATTAGTGGAACTGGATTATTAATAATCGCATAAATCAGCAACCAAAAGCTTAGTGGAATCGGCGATATAAATTGGGCAATTAATATTTCGTGTCTAAAACTAATAGCAAATAATACATTTTGAATGAGGCAAATATATTAATTCTGAATGAAACCAAATTGGAAAACCAAAACCCACTAACACGTAGATTCAATTAATCGCGCTAATTTTATTAATATTATTTGCTCGTTAAAGACCTGCAGAGCAAGTGCTCGTTTTACCCGTAACAGTTAGTTTTCAAAATAGCTAATAGCTGAAGTAGTTTCGAAAACTTCCGGGTAATCGTCGCTTTATTGCCGTAATTTAAGACAGTGGACCTTAATTGCGACCAGCGTCTGGTTTTGATAATTAATTCTACAACTTTTACACCCTCTTAAACGTTGGTTATTGAATGACAAACTTGTTTAAACTTCTGGAAAAGGGACGATCAAAATTGCGGAACTTCTTAAGGGAACCTGCGAGTTTCCTTTACTTTCATTATAACGCGGCCTAAAACCTTGTTAAACTTTACTAACAAAGTTTATTGCTGCTTGTGCTGATTTTCTGTTGTTTTTGTATTTTGCACAGCAGTTAAACATGGAATTAGTTTCAACTTTGGTTTTTGCCTCAAACTGTCTCATTGCCATAAACTATTACGGTAAAATCGCAAGATGGAATTACGAAATTCCTATCCCTGATCAGTCGGAATAGGGAAACGCTCTAATTTCGGTCACAAAAAAAGAACAACTTCATCTCCATTTTTGCTCTGCAATTAGCCATGAAGCTCATGCACTCTTTTGTAATGTATGAGAATATTCTTTTATGTGTACTTCTAAAGAACTGTGTGGCTTTTCAGTGCTTCGCTCGATGGGAAATTATGAGTATAAAAAGCGGAAACTGTATGAAAGCATGCTTTGCTTGCCGTGCTCGGGTTGTGCTTGCACGGCAAAAAATAATCCAAAAGCTGAAGATTTTTTCAGTTTTTTACAAACTTCTTTTTGGGTATTTCGCCTCAAAAATGTTTGTCTTTAAAAAAGACAGAATTTCCT
>NW_026018715.1:12890970-12901081 GCF_020466585.1 Dendroctonus ponderosae
TTCTCAAACATGACGCTGCTTTTTTTGAAGTTTCTCAAAAACGGTTTGTGCCACAAAATTGGTTTTGGCATCGTTGGATTGAGAATTGAACATTCCATTCAGTCGTAACAACGTCAGTGAGGAAATTCGCGTAGATTTGACACAGAAAGCGAAATTTGAATAGCAGACATTTAGGTGCAAGATTATGCCAAAATTCCATGTTTTCCGCCCCGTTTTTGCTCATTTCTCGGAGGCAAAATGAGCAAGAACGCTCATTTGTAAATCATGCGAGAGATAAATAATCCAGGGGGGGTCATGACCCCCATGACCCCTCCTGGATCCGCCCTTGCCCACATAAATATTAATTTATATGTTTTTTGTTTGAGTTTATTGAGTTTTGTGATTTGTGGTTTGATATCGAATGCGTGGTTGTGTTCGATTGTGGTTACTTCTTAGTTTGTAGCGTGTTTTTAGTTGGTGGTGGGTTCTGTTCGGCATACTTTGTTTATGTCGCATGGCTTTTGTTACTGGGGTTTTCTTCTATATAATGCCAGGAAATTTGTACAATATATTAATTTAGTAAGATGCCCATGCCAGCAAGCAGCTAATATGGAGATAATTTGTCGCAATGGCATGCCGATACTGGAGCTGGCGCATTCTTATACTTACTACAAGTTTCGGTAAGTTTCAAAGCTTAACTCCCGAAAAATTATTCTTCAAAAACCGGCGTTTTTTAGTTGGTAATAATCTGTCGGATTTATCGGATAATCGGAATTATAAGTTTCTTGTTTGTCTTGTCTCTGCCCAAGGAATATTTTCCGCACAAAATCAGTACTTCTCCACTTTCGAAGAAATCAACAACCTTTGTTGCCTAGAAACCCTCCCTGGTGACGTGCTTTTCCGGATACACATAAACCTGATCGACCAATCGCTTGTCGACCCTTTGAATATCAGACATGTACCATGGCAACGAGTAAATACGAACCCATCAACTTTGAATTCAGCTGTCAGTAAAACAGTATTTATTGAAATTGAAGTTTTAAATTAACCGGTTTTTACACGTTCGTTTTGGAAAAAGTGTCTTATTTGTCCGAAGTGCCTCTCGAAGGTTTGAAGGACCCGAAAATGTGACTTTAAGCTAGAAAATTAGCGATTGTAAAGGAAATGTTGACGATTTTTGCGACTTAAATCGTTGGCAGGATATTAAGGGTGGGAAGTTTTCAAATTGAGACCCGATATATTGGAAAACAAGAGCATTCGACAGGGTGACCAAGGTAAGAGTGCATTACATCTGAACCTTCTAGCATGTTTTTTAATGAGTGCGATGCATTCCTCGCGTCCGTGAGCAAATGATGTAAAATTTGAGACTTTTGAGAAAATTTACATTTTTTCAAAAAATCGAACTCCCACCCTTGATGGCTTCGAGAATTTGATGTTCCTTGCATTAGTATAAAAATAAAGTTCTTGTTTAACCGTTCCGCTTTGTTTTTATTGGTTTACCCCGTTCCAATTTACTTGGCGCCAAGCCAAAACTGGCGATTTTTACGTACGTTTGGTGATATTCGTCCGATAGTTGGCGACACCGTCATTTCTCAGTCTGGCCACCCTGCTTGTCTCTGGTCTGTGGATCAAAAAACCTAACCTTATAGTAAATCAAAATATCTTCTCTGTGAGTCACTGAAGAAAACAAATAAGAGCATCTTTCGCTCCTTTAAGCTCGTATTCCGGTTTTGCAATTATTCAAAACGTCGGTTTATATGTTCGAAACTGAATCCAGTACCATGTCGGGAAAGACGACGATCAAAGGGAATCCGTCCCAATATGTGAAGTTAAATGTTGGGGGCTCTTTGCATTACACCACTATTGGCACCCTAACGAAGCATGATACCATGCTGCGGGCCATGTTTAGTGGGCGAATGGAGGTTCTGTCGGATTCCGATGGTGAGTGTCCAAGAACCAGCTACTAGTAGCAGAAGTACTTTCTTTAACAAAAAAACCTCCCGTTCTTCTTAGCCATTTAGTCCATTAGTCGAATCGTTCTATTAAATCATCAACCATCCATAATTTATTACCGTCAAATTTCCAATTCCAATACCATCAAATTCCTTTCTTATTGATAAGATAGTACGCCAGTTTATTTCTATCGCTTTTGTGATATGTGGGTTTTTCCTCCACTACTTAGGCTGGATTCTAATAGACCGATGCGGCAAACACTTTGGCACCCTGTTAAACTTCCTCCGAGATGGAAGCGTTTCCTTGCCAGAATCAAGCAGGGACACCGCAGAACTGCTAGCAGAAGCAAAGTACTATTGTATTGAAGAACTAGCTGAATCGTGCAATAAGGCCTTGCATAAAAAGGAGCGCGGCGAACATGATCCTATTTGCATGGTAATTCCCTCCGGCCTCCAACACAAGCTTTGCCTAACTAATTTTCCTGTAGGTTCCACTGATAACTTCCCTCAAAGAAGAGGAGACATTGATCAGCTCCAACTCAACCAAACCGGCGATCAAACTGCTGATTAATCGCCACAATAACAAATATTCGTATACTTCAACCTCAGACGATAATCTGCTGAAGAACATTGAACTGTTCGATAAACTGTCCCTATGGTACAGCAATCGGGTGATGTTTTTAAAGGATGTCATCAGCACAGGCGAGATTTGCTGCTGGATATTTTATGGGCATGGGAAAAAAGTATGTGAGCGAAAACCCATAGATTACATCTACAACTCTTGAGTACATTGCAGGTGTCTGAAGTGTGTTGCACTTCGATAGTTTACGCCACCGATAAAAAGCACACAAAGGTGGAATGTCCAGAAGCGCGCATCTACGAGGAAACACTGAATATTCTGCTGTACGAGAACCGAAATGCCCCCAATCAGGAGCTGATGCAAGCGACCTCAACAAGGGCAGCCGTAAGCGGCATGTCTTCTTACACGAGCGACGAGGAGGAAGAACGCTCAGGTATAGAACGCTTGAGGTCTAATAAAAGTAGCAACACCAGCTGATTTATCAGGAAAAGTAGGTCTTTGCCAAAATCCAAGCATTGTTAATCTATTTCATTTCATTATACAGCACAACTTTTATAATCCAATGACAAACTCAACTGGATGAAGAATTATCAGTTGCGAGTTAAAGCGTTATCGTCTAGGTATTTTCGCGGTTAAAAAAATGCGATAAAGATTATCAAAGTTGTACTGTGTTTATTAAATTAATCTATTCTTCTACTTCACTTTTAGCACTGTGTTTATAATGTGTTTTTAACGGGGTTTAGAGCGATGTTAAGCAGAAGTGGGTCCTTTTTCAGGTAAATTCTGTTCTTGATGGGCTTAGATTTAATATCGGGAATTGGATCGGTGTTAAAATAACGGTGGTTCTTCAAATTTCCGATATTTTGCCGTAAATCTCCACAAATTTGCGAAGCAGCATTTTTTGTTTGCAAAAGTGTGTTTTGTATTTTCGTGCTTTTGGTTGATAAATTAAAAAATGTAAATCGTCGGCAATTTTAAAGCGCAGACTTTTCTGTTATGTTGATCCAAATCCCCATAAACACAAGAGTGGTAAAAGCTGCATCGTTACATTATATTTATCGTTTAACGTTTTATTCCTCGGATGAACAGTTTTGAGATTGAAAACCATCACAGTTTTCGAATTTTGTTCGCACAAGCCTCAGTCTAGTCATTGAGCTGATAAATGTGGGCTTGGCTGCAAAACTAGAGAACCTTGAGTATCAGGGTGTTAATAGACTATAAATAACTATAACTAGCCGTTTAAAATATAGGAAAACCATGGAAGGATAGCCAAATTATAGGCAAGTTGATGTATGTGTTTATTATAAACCTTGTAGTTGGCTATTCAAAGGCACATACTCTAATGTGGAGTTTGGTGCAGTTTTTACAGTATTACATGAACCGTTTTATTCAAGATAATTGATTAATAGCATTTTAATTATCATGCTACCGAGCAGAGCACTTTTCAAAGGTAGTTTCCCCTGTATGTCCAAACTAACGACTGAGTCACTGTTTGTTGTAGTCTAACGTTTATCAAATCCGCAATTCATTGACTGACTGGTTTATACGGCGTAAGGACTAGATGTATGTACCTCCCCATCGCATTAATTCGTGTACTGTAATGTTGATGTTAGCATGTGAATGTTGGTCCTTTCCTTTCAATATCTGTGCTTAAATTTGATGTTTCTAAACAGTGCTCAACGCAGGCGTTTTATCAAATCCACGAATAAATCACAATCAATTTTTTTGTCTAATTGTTATATCGTTTCGATGTTTAGCAGCTTTCTGACTTGGTGCATTTGTATGTGTGTTTCAGCGGTAAACTGAGCCTGGCTCTCCGTTGCCATCCACCAACCCCGTTCTCCACCAACACCACCCATTACCGCCCAACAATACCCGTTGTCTTGTCCGCCTAACCGTTTGACCGGAGCTTTTTTGCCGTTCATGTCTTGTGTTATGCGTTGCTGGTATCCGCGTCGCATGTTTTTGTCTCGCCGTCGGAACGCTTCTAATTAGGTAGGTAACTTATCCACATTAAACCAGAGACTACTTGCAAAACCCCCATATAACGAACGTCGCTGTAATTGATACATTGTGCCCCTAGCGTATGTTTAGTAATACTGTGATGTTAATATTGTAGCATTATTTATTTTTAATATAGGTCAATGATAACTGAAATGCTGCGAGCTTCTGTACTAAATAGACACGTTGAAACCATATGTGACTTTCGTCTGCACCCTGTAGCGATTTTTATAAAAATCTTTTATTTCAAACTTAATACAATTTGGCTTAACCCACTACGTCTACTATATATTCTAACTTTTGGCATCGACACTTTGGTAGTTTTGCTTCCATATATCTTCTGGATCCCAAGTGAATATTACCGTGAGTTTTAAAATGTTCAGCGGTCTAAAACGCACAGTCCATTCAAATTAGAACCAATAAATAAATCAGCGGTTGAAGCTGAAAACAAATTTGAAAACATTCCTAACTAATAATCAACACAGTATAAAATGAATACATAACAATATTTCAATGTGTTCCTGTAACTCAGTTTTCCACACCTAGACGTCGAATATTTTCCCAGATGAGCCTAAATTCTAATAATTTCGCTACAATGTACACACATTTACTAATTTAAACTACACGGCTAATAATTCCATTTTTTTATGTAACCAATGGACATCTGAATACATGCAAAAAATATATTTTCTCTAATCTGAATATCTAGCAATGCTGCTTTAAAAACGTTTTATTAGATCGATATAAGCGTAATAGTCTTGCTATTCCAGGTCTTATCTAATACAGTTGGGTTTTATTTTGGCATATTTGAGCGTCTTATTTATACATATACGAATGTCTGGAATCGTTATTTTTGTAGAAAATTAAAGACATCTTTGATAAAGTTGACTGGAAACCATTCGATTAAGATATTTTCTCTGCTGCCTGTTTGGTAAGGGCAAGATTAATTTTTTTAAAACTTACTGAATATACTATGGGCTATACTTTGCTTAAAGCTAACACCCGTTGATTCATACGTACAATAACGTTATATAACTGCTCATTGTAATGTATAAATCAACTATAAATCCTAACATTATTATCACACCTATTTAAAAATAACTTCCGTAGATGCACAATAGTCTTTGGTAATCGTCTTAGATTGGTAAAATATTGAACGTTTCCTTATGGAATTGGTACCATTTTTTTGGAAAATAGCCAATTTAATGCGAACAACTTTTTCGGTGATTTAAATACGTGATAGAAAGGAGGGAGCTCTGGAATGTGAGTTCGGTATTGTCATTCGTAATTTAAAAATTTAAAGGCTGCTAAATAGGCCAAATGTTCGATGTTATATCAATTGAAATATCCAGAGCTCATCACCCAAAAGTGTTTGTCAACTAGTTCGGAACTTCGCTGAAGAATGTTTCTAGTCACTAAACGAATTGATAGTGGAATTGTGTCTGGTTTTTCTACTTCCCTCCTCCAGGTCGGCATTGGGGTTAATACTTTGGCTGAGTGCGATGGTTTTGGGGAAATCGATCAGTGCGTAACTTTTCTTTTGCAACGTTGGACTGCCCTGAGCGCCGGCCGTTTGGGTAACTGTTGCTTGCGACGACGTCCCTGCAAAACACGTTTAATGCACATAACGAAAAAAAAAACGGGAAACAGATCAGTTTACCTGCGTTTCCATTCAGGTCGTTTTTCACCTGATCCAGATCCAATTCCGCGTAATTCACTTCCGGTATACCGGCGTGCTCTGTTTCGTAAGCAGTCGGTGTGCATGGCACGCTGTTACTCATATACATTTGTGCGGAATCCTTGTTGGGAATTGCAACGTTACTAACTGAGCTGTGCTGTTGCTATAAAAAATCACTTTTCCCATGTACCTACACCTAAAACACTTAATTTCAACCATACCTGTAGGGCGTGTATACTGTCCACATCTCTTGTATCAATGTTGGCGTAACAGTGCAGTTCCTCACGCACACTGTTCCCGATATCTTTGGTGTCAACGTTCACGTAAACATGACAATTTGCCTCTAAAAATCACACAAGTTTGTTTGATTAGTTTTTTTTAAGGTACAGTGGATAGTGTGATCTCACGAGAGAAAGTCGTTATTTACTTTAAATTTAGCCGACGACTTTATGAAAAAACGCTTGTAAGTGTCCTAAAACCTTACACAAAAGTGTGCGTGTTAAGCGATATGGAAACCTTCGGTTTCGAAAAAAGAGTTTGCTTCTCGTGCCTTTAAATAAAATGACACTCACCTACATCTCCAGGACCAACATTGGCATAATTCAGAGGACTACTAATCCCATTTTCCACTATGGAGCTGTGGCGCTTGTTATTGTTGTGCTCCAATGGAAAAGCCGACGTTAAAACCGGAGGTGGCGATAAAGCAGTCGGACTTAGGTGCCCGCCGTTACTGAAAACGCAGTTGCTTAATTTCAAGTAATTAGTATTTTTGTGTTAGTACCTTGAAATGGAGCCCGGCCTGCTTAAGACTCCGGCATGCGATCTGAAAAATGCCCGTAAAAACATTGTCAATATTAACGCGAGATTGTTACCGTATGATCGGTTGTGCAGGATTGAGATGGGTGGCATCTGCGATTGCTGGAAGCAAATGACCATCTGGTCGTCTTTGTACAGGAGGGCCCGAAGATGCACCGAGGACGGAAAAATCGATGTTGTTCTGATTCGGGTTGTGCACCAAGTGGGAATTATCACCGCTCATCACATTTACATCCTGAACTCCACCTGGAAACATTCCTTTTATTAGGAAAAGCGCGCAAGTTTAAACTCAAAAAACCTACCAATAATATGTAGTTGAACCAACTTAAACAGCTGCTCACACTTTATACATTTGAACGCAAAGTAACCAGGGCCTGTAGGGCTGCGCCTGCCGCACTCTATACTGAAAACGCTCCGATCTAAATCAAAGCCATATCTTCGCAAAGACCGTAGAGGCCACCGTGTAGGGTTACTGCCTTTCTGATGCCAAATCAATTCAACGTCAGTAACCTGCAAAATTCGCGAAATTGAGCAAAACGACATTGAGAAAGCTGTGAAAACTTACCTCTAGTTTGCCTCGATTTACTGGCCTGTCGCGATCATCGACGTTTATCACATGAAAAATGTTGGGATGCGTGTCGTTGATGTCTGCTTTGCTATTCACGCAACCCATCTTCACATAAAGTAGATTCGTTGTCTCAAAAAGGCCTAATCACCAAGGCAAAATTGTACTGAAAATGACCAAAATTTGAGCGATTTGGATGCTTAAAATTTCAGTGTAACTCGGCAATGTTTGATTGATTTCATTACATTCAAGTCTAGCGGAAAACTAGACAGCAGCAAGAGGTCTGCAAAGGCAACTTGCCTTATTTAATTAAGTAAATTGATGGTGAGTCACATATTTTCAAAATGCATTTGAGACATTGAGCCCATCAATCATCATTCATTTTCGGGGAATATGGAGATTAATTGTTGGAATGAGTGCGGTTTAGATGTTCTCACCGCAACTGAGTGTTTGAGATTTTTACAATATTACCCAATTATAGTTAATAAGTAAATATAAACAAAAGGACCAAGGTTAGCCCTATCAAAACATGCTACCTCTAAATGAAGCGATGTTCCTTTCGGCATTGTTTGTTAGCTCACCACGCCCTCACGTGCATCCTGCGGACAAGAAGGTTGGCGGTACTTTTTGCAAAACAGCATTTTCTTTGGTTCAATTTAACTAAGAAAACAATGTTTTTTATTTTTAAATTACAAATGCGTATGTGTATCATACATCACCCGAATGTCACTGTCACCCTGCCCAGAATCCAGGGAAGCCAATCCCGGGTTGCCTATGGTAACGTTCAGCTATCCGGGATTGATCTTATTTAGTGCTCTATCGCTTTCTGTTTCACGCTTTTGTTCACTGCTGTGTAGTAAATTAGATGGCAGCAGGTCATTTGTTCTTGTGGGAGCCAGGGACAACAGACAACAACCTTACCGACTGCGCTTGGTAGGAAGTACGTCGCCTCTACAACCGGAACATGACAAGTATTGCTTTTATTATGAAATAAACCAGTGTTAGTAATCATTTTTTTTATTGTTACTAACACTGGTTTATTTTATAATACAAGCAATACTCAATACTCGTCATGTTCCAGTTGTAGAGGCGACGTACTTCCTATCAAGAGCAGTCGGTAAGGTAGATGCCTGTTGTCCCTGGTTCCCACATTCTGTAAACAGTTCGAATTTGCGTAACAGTTTCCCCAATTATTAGGGTAAGTTTTGGGATAATTTGAGCAAAAGGTGTCTTTTGTAAGCAAACCCCCAATGCCCCACACTTATCTAGGCAAAAGCTTTCAAAGGCAAGTTTAGTGCCATTTTGGCGAATTAGGTTAGCAATTGTTTAATGGTGGATGAGATGGACAGTGCATGTTTGGCGGCTTGAAAATAGTAAAATTTTCCGAGACTTTTCGCTTTATGTGCGGAATATTTGTGTTTTTCGGAAAGCAGACGCATTTATGTAGTGTTTCGTAGTGTTTTCCCGGCCGAAAAAGGTATGGGAGCAGAAAAAATCGATCTTTGGTTTCTGACGTTTGCTGTCAATTGCAGGCACAACCATAATATGCTACCAGTCACAAACAGGATTTTTCCATTGTCAGAAAATAATTTTTTATTCGAATGAATCTAAAAGTGCCATTTTTCGATCAGAAGCGATGATCAATTCTTTACTGTTCATTTGTTTTACTTTTTCACACGGACTTTTACGCACGTGTGCGCAAGAGTAAATGTGACAAATTAAACGTGTAGTATAAAGTATTTTCGGGGGCGATTTGGAACAAAATTCACATTTAGAGGAGGAACTGGTCACAGACGTTGGGACTTTTTCTTCAATCCGGTCTCGGTTTTGAGAAATCGATTTTTTGGTGTTTCGTCGGACGATTTTCACATACATTTTTTTTTACTTTAATCAAAAAAATAAGCTCTTTATGGAAAATGTGGACCCTCCCAGAGTATCCACGGATGACTTTTCCAAGAGAAAAACTTGCAAACGAACAAACTGCGCAAATTCTGGGCACGCCACTGGATAGAGGCGCCCAAACCGCAGAAAATAACGCATAATTTCTTTTGTTGCAGTAAAATGCCCCATAATCGAGCCATTGGATATTTTCCAAAAAAATCTCCAAAACCACAAATACTGGCAAAATCTGGAGCACGCCACTGAAAAAGCGACTCAAAATTCCCAAAAAAACCTCGCATGGAATTTTCCCCGGAATCCCCATGTTCAAGCCTTTTTTGAGAAAACTGCCAACATTTCCCCATCCATGGTTGACTTTCTAAAAAGGACATTTACTTCTCTCTAGAATGATGTACAAATGAGCGTTCATTTTGCCTCCGAGATATGAGCAAAAACGGGCCGGAAACCATGAAATTTTGGCATAATCTTGCACCTAAGTGTTTGATATTCAAATTTCGCTTTCTGGGTCAAAACTACTCGAATTTCGAATGGTTCTTGATAAACTTGGAATAAAGGCCATTTAGTTATCTCTGGAATGATGTAAAAACGAGCGTTCTTGCTCATTTTGCTTCCGAGAAACATGCAAAACGGGACGGAAAACA
>NW_026018715.1:12901181-12902279 GCF_020466585.1 Dendroctonus ponderosae
GTAATTGGTTCAGTTATCGAAAATCCCAATGTTAGTTAAAATCTAATATCCAAAAGTACTAACATTAGTCAATCAAGTATTTCCAGAATTATCAAAAAGCACAACTTTTATCCTTATAAAATTCAGCTTTGCCAAGAACTTTATGGAAATGATTTTGAAAACCGAACTGAGTTTTACATGTGGGTGTTAGATAAAGTGGCAGAAAATGAAAAGTTTTTCGAAAATGTGTTATTTAGTGATGAATGTACTTTTCATAACAATGGTCTCGTGAATAGACACAACTTTCATTATTATTCTGATACGAATCCGTGCGCATACAGGGTCATGAAAAATCAAAATAGGTGGTCAGTTAATGTGTGGGGTGGAATACTGGGCCAATATTTAATTGGACCCTATTTATTTGAAGGACATCTAAATGGTTTGATGTTTCTCCAGTTTCTAATAAACCAACTCTCAATATTATCAGAAGAAGTCCCTTTCAATATCAGAATCAACATGTGGCTGCAATTGGATGGAGCTCCGCCTCATTATCACTGCGAAGTTCGGCAATTTTTAAATGCAAACTTTCGAAACAGGTGGATTGGCAGAAATGGGTTTCAAAATTGGCCCCCCTGATCTCCGGACTTAACTCCACTAGATTTGTTTTTGTGGGGGTACATAAAAGGAATTATCTATCATACGCTTCCGACAACTTCACACGATATGAAAACACGCATAAGAGACACGCTTTTAAAACTGTAACTCCGCAAATGTTGTCCAGAGTTAGCAGTGGTTTTGAAAAAAGAACTTACAAGTGCCTGGAAATGGACGGTCAACATTTCGAACATTTGTTATAAATAATTTGCCTTTGTTTTTTGTTATTGTTGATATGTTACTTAACCTTTTAATTTAAAAAACACCAAATGGTGCACAGAACCATTATTTGGTGTATTTTGTAAAAAGGCAAAAACTTAGTTATCAACATCCTAGTATCATTCGATAGATAATTAAAAATTGCATTTCGTGGTAAGCTAAAAAATATGGGGTTGTATTTAAATTAATCAAGTTATAGCCACTTAAAGTTCTTATTTGATTAGTTTAAATTTGTGGACACCCTGT
>NW_026018715.1:12902379-12905417 GCF_020466585.1 Dendroctonus ponderosae
GAACCATGGTTAATATCCAAGGCGTGCTACTGTGTGCAGAAACCAGACAAACAACAATAAGACAAACAGTCTTGGACTTGCTTTGCTCATCCCTAATGGCCCCAACTAGACAGGCGTGGGTAAAAAAGACGCTGAAGCAAAGAACGACGATTAGCACATCATTCAAGCGTGAGCATGTGCCGAAATCACAACCCGACATACGATATTGGGCCGAAATTGCCAGAGAACCGCATCCAAACCATGATAAAGCTGGTGTCAAAAAGATAATAGAACAGTTGAACGTCTTTGTTAGAACTAAATGAGTGTTCTTAAATCAAACTCCAATATGGCGGTTTCCATACACCGCTAATCGACCGGAAACTCAAGATTAGAGCCTTCACTTCCGCCTCATACTCGACCTTTCATCGCTCTATAATACACGCGATCATTTGCTCCATACAGGGACGAAATCGATGCGCTTTTCTTGCGCCATGTCAACTGGATCGTTTGCACAATAATTAAGCAACTTTAATCAAGTGTGTCCCTGCTGCATGTGGAAAAACTCACTGGCTGGCGCAGCCCCAAACAGCGACGCTTCTCGAGGAGTTTTAATCAAAAAAATAAAAGCGAAAGATCCCGAAAGTTAATTCAGCCGGTCGTAAAGTTTATTTGATGATGGCAAAGTTTCCATAACCCGGAGCGCGAATGCCTCCATTTGAATTTCGCAGCCTCGCCATTTTATTACGAATTCCGCTTTATATTTAAATTCGGGCAATTCAATATTCATGCAATTTCATTTCTGCCTCTCGACAAACTCGTAAGGGCGAAATGTGCGTCGTAAGTCTTACGAGGGGCGTATCAAGGAGATTTAGGCGGTCCTCATTTGGAAAAAGGCCCAGGAAATTGCCTTTTCCATGCTCCATGCATGCCGCAGAACACTCGCAGGCACCAGACGAAGCCCGATTGATAAACGAAACCGAGTTTTTCGAACACAATGGCTGGGCAAACTGGGGTACCGAAACGAACCCGAGCCGCATGGGGCAATTGAGACAAGACTAAATAGCAGACACAATTAATTAATTTTGAAAGGAACAACACCAATAAAAATATATCAATTATATCGATTACAAGCCACAGATCGATTATCCAGGATTAGAAACAAGCCGGCCCGTCGTGAATCGCTTTGTAAATGCAAATGATTTATTGATAGCTCGTCAACGTATCGGCCGCAGTTAAGGCTCTTTTTCTTCTTTCTTCAGCGAGCTACAGGGTGGCGTCGCATGCGAAGCTCTGGGATTTTCGCCACCAGAAACTTCCATCTCCCGGTGATTTATTGGCAACGTAAATCTCTCCACTAGGCAGAAAACTATACGGGATATAATAGATTTTGCTCGGGCCTTCAACCCTGCTTGACACCTCCAACGCAACCATTTTACGCCATTGTGCGGCCAAATTGCTCTAACGAGCCCATATGGGAGCAACAGAAACCAAATCACTTATCACAATAAAATAATCCAATAAACAACCACTATACAATACGCTGATCCGGGTGGTAAAAATCGCAATTAGTAATCAGCCTCTAATTGGTTGGGCATAATATTTTCCGGCCACCTTATTGGACGATAAACACCGAACAAACAGAGGGTCATCAGAAATTACCAAAACCTTGTTAACTTGTTAAGTGTCTCAATATTTACCAATCTTCTAGTTACGCTCGCGAGAGCCCGTTAATTCGTTGGACACTATTAGGTTTACTTTGTCCAAAGACGCTGTTGCCTAGCTGGTTTTTTTTCAAGGTTTTTTCCGAAAATGTTGGGCAAAACTGCAATGTTTTCGACCTGGCTTTGCCGGCGAAGCTTTCCCAGCCACGGCAACTCGTTTCCCCAAAAATTTCGCGCGGAATTTTCACCAAACTGGAAATTTAAACGAAAAAACCCGGAATTTTGACAACACTGTGCGAAAAGAAACCTCACAATCCGATGCTAATTAGAAATAGAGTGTGTGCAAACGCGTGGTTTTATTTGCGCTCAGCACGTGAACGTATACTTATAGGTTTACCTTTTCTGCTTACTTTGTTAGGATAAATTATAAGGATTAATTAGCAACATTAATGCTTACGGGCGCGCTTCGTGCTTATTATTCAAACATGTTTCCATGGCTTGCCCAAGGTGTTTGCGCTTGTAATGCTGGGAATGTGTTATTGTTTGAACACCATTCCGGTCTCAATCGATACCAAACAAGGCAATTAGCATGCATTGACTTGTTTTTATTTATTCTCACTGCTTGTCAGCTACTGGTTTTCCTCTATTTTTCCTCTAACTTTTAGCCAGCGATTTCTAACCCCTGAGGAAACGGAAGTGAAATTTCCAAAAGTTTCCAGTTGATAGTGTTTAAGGCCCTCAAAAATAAAATGTTTTACATTCGAGAGCAACTTTCTACTCTAGGGATCATATTAAGACTATAACCTTTAAACCGATGGACCGAAGAATAGCGAAAATGTTGAGCTTTCTTAGTAAATGTTGGCAGTTTTTTTTTCGAAGTTTCTCAAGAACCATTCGAGCCACAGAATTTGTTTCGCCGTCGTTGGATAGAGAATTGAAAAGTCGATTCAGTCGTCAAAACACGCAAATTTGAATATCAGACACTTATGTGCAAGATTATGCCAAAATTCCATGTTTACCGTCCCATTTTTGGGAGGCAAAATGAGCAAGAACGCTCATTTGTTCATCATTCTAGAGAGAAGTAAATGGCCTTTTTAGAAAGTGAACCATTGATAAGGAAATGCTGGCAGTTTTCTCAAAAAATGCTTGAACTCAAGAAGTTTTAGATTTGCGTGGTTTTTAATATCGGAGACTTAGGTGCAAGATTATGCCAAAATTCCATATTTTCCGTGCCGTTTTTGCTCATTTCTCGGAGGCAACATGAGCAAGAACGCTCATTTGTACATCATTCTAGACAGAAATAAAGGGCCTTTTTGAAAGTGATCCATGGATGGGGAAATGTTGGCAGTTTTCTCAAAAAAGGCTTGAATTCAAAAAGTTTTAGATTTGCGTGGTTTT
>NW_026018715.1:12905517-12907052 GCF_020466585.1 Dendroctonus ponderosae
TTGATTACTTTTTGATAAATAATTCGTTCTTATTGCGAAATAGGAGCACTATTTATGAATCTGTAATAAAAGACGTGAGGAAATTCTGTCTTTTTAAAAGACAAAAATTTGGTGAAACAGGTCGGGTGATCTAGATGGTCAAGCCATTTACCACATGAAGATTCAACAATTTTACATTAGACTGGATCGTCCAGGCCCAGGCAAAGCAAATGAGCCTCTCAGATCTCGAATTCCACCCTCAAAAAACAAAATAATTTACTCCATTAAATGTTATTAATCCCCGTCAGTGAGTAAATCTATCTCTTTGCTGCTGAGCTTTGAAATCAGACCAAAGTTGAACCTTTTTGCATATAACATTAGTCAGCCGCTTCAATCAATCACTCTAGACAAATATTGGCTGATTCTCAATTTCTATTGGATGAGGGCGTGCTGATGCTGACGTCATTGAACATCAATAAGAGCCCAGGCTTAAGTTATGTGGAAGCGGCCGCGATTCCGGTGTTAATACTTTTGGAGGCAAAATAGCTCTTAAAGCATCTCCGCTTAGAGCTGAAGCGGCCATTCCTGACTCATTCGGATTGGTTTAGCGCGTCGGTGGGGGTGCTGAAGAGTATGCATAATTAACTGGAACTTTCAGTCGAGTGGATCCCGATCAATTATTGGGGCGAGATTTTCGACGATTTTTCGGCAATTAGCTGAACAATGTTCCAATCGTATGACGGGCCGTTTCAGCATTGCGATACAACAAGTGGTAGTGCAGTGACACCGTTTTCGGTTAAAGACATTCTGAACATGAACATGCAACAGGAGGGCGAACTTTACCCGAAAAAGGAGAACTTTGGGCCCGGCCAACAACAGTTCTGGGACGGACATTTCTACAGCCTTAGTGAGCCGAATGCTAACTGTTATTACAACAGCGACGACACCGTCAACTCATACAACAAGAGTTGGACTGATGGGTCTTATACCGATGTTAAAGCCCACTTCGACTCCATTCAGCCCATCAATTCAATATACAGTGCCAACATGTACCATGATGGTAATCAGACTGATTCGACGTATGCGAAAATCGACAGTCCTAGTAAGTATTTTTGCTTATTTGAGCGCTTGTTGCTTCTTCCCCAATCGCTTGATCGGCAGTCTCATAATGTGTCTTGATTCATACATCAATCTGGCAGTTTTTAGTTTATCAATTTAGCATTTAGTGGCTGCAAACGGACAGTTGAAGTGCAGCGCTTGCATAGAGAGATCAATCATTAATACACACTGTCAGGCAGAATCAGTTGTTTTTGCTGAGGAAACATGCCAAACTTTTGAAAGAGTGCTTCTTCTATTGAGCCACTCACTGGGTCTTAGATCAGGCAATAAAACCACCTGGAAAAGTTTGGTCGCTCGAGAATATTCCCAGTCTAATCGCGCTTATTTTCGGTAAATTTGAAGAAAATTGCGCCAGAAAATCAGCTGCCAAAGTTCTGATAGGAAAAAAAGAATAAAGTTTCTTTTTTCGAACAACCTTCGGTTGTGAGCAAGGGGGG
>NW_026018715.1:12907152-12911785 GCF_020466585.1 Dendroctonus ponderosae
TGGTTCGAACGCAAAAAAACTCTAAATTCAACAATTATCTAGTCAGTATCGGGCCCAAAGGGCTCAGCACAACAAACGCTTAATTTTGAAAAACAACAACCGCATTAAAGCAAGGCCCGCTTTAATGCGGTTGTTGTTTTTCAAAATTAAGCGTTTGTTGTGCTGAGCCCTTTGGGCCCGATACTGACTAGATAATTGTTGAATTTAGAGTTTTTTTGCGTTCGAACCAGTATCGTCCCCACGACGCTGGTTTGAACGCAAAACACACTTAAAATTTTACGATTTTTTACCAACACTTACCTCTAACTATACTGAAAGTTTTATAAAACGTGAGTCTCAAAATGGATGTTGTCCCCAACTGTTCTCTTTCTTTTAAAAATTCGCGTTTTTCAAACTAAAGCCGGTGGAAAGTTGAAATTTTGCCCATCTGAAAAACACACTCGATACTACGGTGGCTGCAAGTTCCAGAAAAATTACTGGTTTTTCCAAGTTAATATCGGTCTCAAAATGGATGCTTTGAACCAACTGCGCTCAATTTCTTGCATCTTTAGAAGGAATGTTGCTCCATACACCTACGCTAAAAGCTAAAAAAATCACCGAAAATATTGGGAGTTGGCAGCTTATTAAATATCGGTATCGGCATGTTCCTATCCAAAAGCCCTCTCATATTTAAAAATTGAAATCTTCCTAGTTGAAGCAGCTGGAGACTTTAACTTTCCAATATCTTAAAAAACACTTGACTGGACAGATGCCGAAAGTTTCATAAGAATCGCCCTCAATACTGCTTTTTGTCAGCTAATAAACATCGATATGCACATCCTCATTTAAAAATTGCTAAACCTTTTGGAACTAAAGCTAAAAAACGAAAGTTTTCACCACCGTTAGAAGACCGTTCTGGTCCCTAATAACCGATAAAATTTTCAACTAATTTTTCTTCAATCTTGAATGCTGCAATAAACTTGCAATCTTTTGACACCCGTTTATCGAGCGTTTGCTTCTACGGTTGACCGGCAATGTCGATTTTTTTGCACAAACCCGCCCTTGCAAAGGGTATTTTAAAAATGCGTCTCTCAAAAGCGAAAGAAGGTCGCACTCGGATTTTTTCGTTGTCTATTAGAGAGAAAAATGCGTTTTGTTTAGTTGGGAATTTAATTTTTGTGCCACGACACTGATGAGTGTCTGGATAGATGGTTTCAACTTCAAAGTAGCAAAATGGGAGCTCGTTTCTTCCTTTAAAAACCCACGAAAAATTTGATCAAATGATTGCAAAGTTAAAGCAAAATAATAATAAAATTTTGGCATTCACAGGCCGCAAAATTAACTAAACCAGGGTGTTTTTGGTTTCCTTCCAGCTCTAATTGTTCAAATGTAATAAAGCCAATGGATCACCCTGTAAAAGCATATTGATGAGCCTCAGATCTAAAGCTACGCGCGAAAATCCGCTTGCGAAATTGCTATTTAGGCCTCAAAAAACGCAAAACTGACAAAGATCGAAGCACCAAGTGGCCTCAGACTTCAAAGGAATCTTGTTAGGGACAAAAACTAGTTAAATTTGCTAAAAACCATCCAAGTTTTTACCTCATATAAATGAACTTAAGCAAGCTGATTTTTGCATCTTTAGAAGGAATGTCGCTCCATACACCTACGCTAAAAGTTAAAAAAATCACCGAAAATATTGGGATTTAGCAGCTTATTAAATATCGATATCGGCATGTTCCTATCCAAAAGCCCTCTCATATTTAAAACTTGAAATCTTCCTAGTTGAAGCAGCTGGAGACTTCAACTTCCCAATATCTTAAAAAAACGATTGACTCTGCAGATGCCGAAGGTTTCATAAGAATCGCCCTCAATACTGCTTTTTGTCAGCTAATAAACATCGATATGCACATCCTCATTTAAAAATTGCTAAACCTTTTGGAACTAAAGCTAAAAAACGAAAATTTTCACCACCGTTAGAAGACCCTTCTGGTCCCTAATAACCGATAAAATTTTCAACTAATTTTTCTTCAATCTTGAATGCTGCAATAAACTTGCAATCTTTTGACTCCCGTTTATCGAGCGTTTGCTTCTACGGTTGACCGGCAATTTCGATTTTTTTGCACAAACCCGCCTTTGCAAATGCGTTTTGTTTATTTGGGAATTTAATTTTTGTGCCACGACACTGATGAGTGTCTGGAAAGATGGTTTCAACTTCAAAGTAGCAAAATGGGAGCTCGTTTCTTCCTTTAAAAACCCACGAAAAATTTGATCAAATGATTGCAAATTTAAAGCAAAATAATAATAAAATTTTGGCATTCACAGGCCGCAAAATTAACTAAACCAGGGTGTTTTTGGTCTTCCAGCTCTAACTGTTTAAACGTAATAAAGCCAGTGGATCACCCCGTAAAAGCATATTGATAAGCCTCAGATCTGAAGCGACGCGCGAAAATCCGCTTGCGAAATTGCGATTTAGGCCTCAAAAAACGCGAAACTGACAAAGATCGAAGCACCAAGTGGCCTCAGACTTCAAAAGAATCTTGTTAGTGACAAAAACTAGTTAAATGTGCTAAAAACCATCCAAGGTTTTACCTCATGTGTCTAAGTGAACTTAAGCAAGCTGTTTCCATTTCCAGATTACTCTGCTCTATAAAAGTTGGCACCGCGAGTTTTTCTTCGGATAAAAACAAAATGAGTTTCAAAAACATAATGGCAGTTTTCCAACAAACGACCGGTTGCAAAATGCAAATGTTTTTTATCGATTCCGACCACATTAGAGTGAAAAACGTTGTGTTAACAAGATATCTATCGATCTGCCTATCGATGCATGGACTGACTGTGCCGATAAAATCCATGTAACGAATTCGTTTTAATTAACTTAAGAATTTGTCGTCGTCGCTGGCGATCGAGCATAACCAAAACAATTGAACAAGGCAATAAAATCACTGTCGACTTAGAAGCTTACCGTGCAAATCGCACACAATCATTCGTACCATGGATGTTTGCACAAGGGGTCGGATAATACGGGGTGTGACAATATGCTCGCTTAATACGTATTAATGATGCCGGATAGGGGCGGATGGCTTGCAGGAATTTATCCAATAAAGTTTAACATGATTTTCTAAATGAGTGAAAGCAATGTTAATAATGTGCGCCATAAATACGGTCTATGACAAATTTTCATCACGGGCGCGCCCTTGAAGTGAAGAGCGCCCAAAGAAACGACCTTCCAATCAAGCTGAACCCCAACCGGGCAAGGAAGTAAGACATTTATAACGAGAAGCTGATTTTTTCATGTCGGTTTCTTCTCGGTCTTAATTACGACGATCAGAGTTAATCGCGCGATAAACGAATCAAAAATTCACCGAATTCCATCCGAAAAAATTAATAACAAAACCGAAAGAACAAGCTATATAAAAGTTAAGTCAAGCTCTCTGCTGTAGGTGAGGACAGACGCGGGGCATCCAATCGCCCATGTCGGTTCTTCTGCATGGTGGTACCGGCGGTTCCCGATGGCTAATCAGCTGGTCCGCGGTCGGCATGGAACCACAAAGGCGGCATATTAGTCACACCTGCCTGGTACTACCAGAGAGCAAAGCAGCGCATTACCCACAGCCTTCTCGGGCCCAACCGGAGGAATGATTTGGCACTATCATTAATAATAATAATACCTCGTACCCACTTGTCTTCATACGTTTGCATTTGCAATCATGGGGGGAAACACGATTTTTCCTTCTGCCCTTTGGACATCAACCACGACCACCCAAAATCGCTTTATTGCCGTTCGATTTAAACCACGTCTTTTGCACTGTGTCTCACACTCAGAATGACTCATCAACCACCGACGACTTGCAGCTCGTCTTCGCCCTCTTGACTACCAGTTGCTTCGGCAAAATGATGTAAATTTTAGGACATTTTGAGAAAATTTTCATTTTTTTTAAAAATCGACCTCCACCCTTGGAACAATTTCGGTCGAAAATCAAAATTTCATATGCATGTTTTTTGAGCTCAATCGATTCCTTTTGACGTAAGAAGGTCACGAATATGCATTTATAAGGTGTTTGGGTCAATAATAAGGAAGAAATCGACGGCTAAAGATCGCGAAAGCTCGAAAAGCGCTTAAATGTGCCGAAAATGTATATTATTTCGGATCTGCAACTTCTGCAATGTTTTTCAATGAGTTCGATGCATTCCTCGCGTTCGTGAGATGAAAATGGTGTAAATTTTAAGACATTTTGAGAAAATGTTCATTTTTTCAAAAAATCGACTCCCACCCTCGGAAAAATTTCGACCAAAAATCAAAATTTCATATGCGTGTTTTTTGAGCACAATCGATTCCTTTCGACGTAAGAAGGTCACAAATATGCATTTATAAGGTGTTTGGGTCAATAATAGGGAAGAAATCGTCGGCTAAAGATCGCGAAAGCTCAAAAAGCGCTTAAATGTGCCGAAAATGTCTATTATTTCGAAATTTGAAACTTCTACCATGTTCTTCAATGAGTTCGATGCATTCCTCGCCTCCGTGAGCTGAAAATGATGTAAATTTTAAGACATTTTGAGAAAATTTAGTTTTTCCAAAAAATCGACTCCCACCCTTGGAAAAATTTCGACCAAAAATCAAAATTTCATATGCATGTTTTTTTTAGCTCAATCGATT
>NW_026018715.1:12911885-12912926 GCF_020466585.1 Dendroctonus ponderosae
GAAAGAAATCGTCCGCTAAAGATCGTGAACGCTCAAAAAACACTTAAAAAGTGCCGAAAATGTCTATTATTTCCGATCTGAAACTTCTACCATGTTTTTCAATGTGTTTGATGCATTCCTCGCGTCCGTGAGTTGAAAACGATGTAAAATTTAGGACATTTTAAGAAAATTTTAATTTTTTAAAAAAATCGACCTCCACCCTTAGAAAAATTTCGACCAAAAATCAAATTTTTACTTGCGTGTTTTTTGAGCTCAATCGATTCCTTTCGACGTAAGGAGGTCACAAATATGCGTTTATAAAGTGTTTGGGTCAATAATAAGGAAGAAATCGTCGGCTAAAGATCGTGAACGCTCAAAAAACACTTAAAATGTGCCGAAAATGTCTATTATTTCGGATCTGAAACTTCCACCATGTTTTTCAATGTGTTTGATAAATTTCTCGCGTCCGTGAGTTGAAAATGATGTAAAATTTAGGACATTTTAAGAACATTTTAATTTTTTCAAAAAATCGACCTCCACCCTTGGAAAAATTTGGACCAAAAATCAAAATTTTACATGCGTGTTTTTTGCGCTCAATCGATTCCTGTCGGCGTAAGAAGGTCAGAAATATGCGTTTATAAAGTGTTTGGGTCAATAATAAGAAAGAAATCGCGGGCTAAAGATCATGAACGCTCAAAAAACACTTAAAATGTGCCGAAAATGTCTATTATTTCCGATCTGAAACTTATACCGTGTTTTTCAATGTGTTTGATGCATTCCTCCCGTCCGTGAGATGAAAATGATGTAAAATTTAAGACATTTTGAGAAAATTTTCTTTTTTTCAAAAAATCGACCTCCACCCTTGGAAAAATTTCGAGCAAAAATTAAAATTTTACATGCGTGTTTTTTGAGCTCAATCGATTCCTTTCGACGTAAGGAGGTCACAAATATGCATTTATAAAGTGTCTGGGTCAATAATAAGAAAGAAATCGTCGGCTAAAGATCGTGAACGTTCAAAAAACACTTAAAATGTGCCAAAAATGTCTATTATTTCCGATCTGA
>NW_026018715.1:12913026-12914572 GCF_020466585.1 Dendroctonus ponderosae
TTAATGCCATATTTTTATTCATTCGGCAGTTAAGTGTTGTTGGGGTGTTGCATTATTCGCACATTAGTGGTTGTTTCAATGGTCAATCAAGTTTAAAGCGAAATTCCCCTGGAAAAGTTAGGAGGTGGTTTTTGGTGTCGCACTGGGAACTGTTCCCCGATTGGCATTGGATTGGCCAACAAATTGGCGAGTAATTTTTCTCGTTAGTTCGCTAAACTGATGGCACACAGCACATATTTTCAATATCTGGAACCCAGTGAGACGGACAATTTACTTGCAATCGTTGCCCTTGCGGATCTCGTATCTGTAATAATCGGGCCAATTTATTGGCCAATAAACCGGGTGTAACAACCATAATAAATCATTGTCCTTAAGGGTATAATCGCGGACCTGCAGGGTGTTACAATTTTATGAAAGTATCCAGTATCGACAGCAATCCAGTCCAGCGGAAAAGTGCTCCAGAGTTTCCTCCTAATACACCTCCTAAACGTTTGCCAGTTAATTTTGCATCACCCCGTGTAATTGTTGAACTTATGTGATATTAGCGATAAAGTATCTTAATATTACCATAGTGTTTGCTTAAAATACTTTGATGTCGAGGCGGAAGCTTCGAAGAGTCTTCTGCAGTTTGTCACCTAAGTTTCCTTTTTAGTTGTGTAAGTCGATATTGTTTAAGCCTGAAGTATTTTCTCATCCATAGAAGCTTTGCTGATTTATTCGAATTAATAAAAAGTGATACATTTATATTTTGCGCTGTAGTTTGCCTTTCCCCATCGTCTTAGTTAGTAGGTAGGTGCAAAAGGTAGGCAAGCGGACAAAACACAGCAAAAAGGAAGCAAAGCTGCAGTATTAGAACAGTGAACTCAGGATCAGTGGGAGAAGAATTTACCTGAGTCAGTTTGGAGGCCTTGGTGAAATTCGGGATCAGTCCAGAGACTGCAGTAGCTGACTCTAATTAATGCCATATTTTTATTCATTCGGCAGTTAAGTGTTGTTGGGGTGTTGCATTATTCGCACATTAGTGGTTGTTTCAATGGTCAATCAAGTTTAAAGCGAAAGTCTCCTAGAAAAGTTAGGAGGTGGTTTTTGGTGTCGCACTGGGAACTGTTCCCCGATTGGCATTGGATTGGCCAATAAATTGGCGACTAATTTTTCTCGTTAGTTCGCCAAACTGATGGCACTCAGCACATATTTTCAATATCTGGAACCCAATGAGAAGGACAATTTACTTGCAATCGTTGCCCTTGCGGATCTCGTATCTGTAATAATCCGGCCAATTTATTGGCCAATAAACCGGGTGTAGCAACCATAATAAATCAGTGTCCTTTAGGGTATAATCGCGGACCTGCAGGGTGTTACAATTTTATGAAAATATCGAGTATCGACAGTAATCCAGTCCAGCGGAAAAGTGCTCCAGAGTTTCCTCCTAATACACCTCCTAAACGTTTGCCAGTTAATTTTGCATCACCCCGTGTAATTGTTAAACTTATGTGATATTAGCGATAAAGTATCTTAATATTAACATAGTGTTTGCTTAAAATACTTT
>NW_026018715.1:12914672-12919074 GCF_020466585.1 Dendroctonus ponderosae
ATGGTGGAAAAATACACCGAAACGTATTTTAATTGATAAATAAAGACAATAAATGACTGAAACCCACGAATTAATTTTGATTTGGAATTAAATGTTATTGAAACTTGTGCAAAGTGATCAGGTTGTAAACTAGCAAACGTGTGTGAAGGAAAGTGCTGTAGAGTCTAAACCTGATCAGCTAGAAGTGTGAATTTTTTTCTTATTCATTTCTAGAAAGCGTCTTAATGATGCGCGAAATTTCGTTTCGTGGGATTTGGCAGGAAATTTTTGAGAATTTTTCAAAATCCACTTTACAGAGAAATCGACGTTACTCAATGCAAACGTGCAAATAAGAACAAAAGTACAAATAATAACATCTGGAGGAGTCGCTTACGCGCGCGTTTCAACCCAAGAAATGTAAAAATACAATTAAAGAGAAACATTGGTGATAGAATAATCAAACAAGATCACATTATAAAGGTATTTGAAAAAACCCGAGCAAAAAAGGCAAAACCAATTTGAAAACGGAACATGTGCCAACAAGCAATTACGAGCAGAAAAGTGTTCTTAAGTTTTATAATCAGGCAACTAAACGGGCAATTAATTCGGGGCCACAACAACCTTCGGAACCTGTCACTCGTTAAGTCAAATAGATTCACGGAATATTATCTATAATCTGTTATTAAATCATTTCTGTGCCTTTCATGGCTGCCATTTAGGCATTACAAATCTGCGATCCTGCAGCCAGATAGCGCCAGGCCACGAGAAACCGGTGTGTTGCCCAAATTATCTCGAGAACCCCCCGTTGTTCTTTTACGTGGAATAAGGGTCCAAACTGTACCTTTTCCGAGGGCTTAACATGTTTATTATTTGTTTATTTCCATTGTAGCTGTAATTAACCTTGCCTGCTTGCCTACTGACCGAAGATTGATATCTTTTTTATATTCCAACCACTTTAAATCGTTTATACTCGCTTTGGGCGCGGTAAAATGTATGTAAATTCATAACTATCTTCATAAAACCACATTTACAAAGCCAAATTAATGGAAACAGAATTTCCATCGGGAACTGTCACAAAAGCAAAACAGTTTATTTTCTACAGAATTTTTTATAAGGATTATAAGTGATGTGAACCTTGTAACCAGTGGGAATCAGTTTATTTCCAGCTTCATTCTTCCTCTTTAAAAAAAGCGATTTTCTACCAAAAAAACAGTTTTGTGTGTTCCAATTCCACATGGTATATGGCGTGCACCATAAGAACTTTTCCAACAGGTGCAGAACTCGTAGATCAGACATTTTTTTTGTATCAAAAGTAGAGCTTTGAAATAAACATTTTTAAAAATTTATCGCAAGTGACTGAAACCCGTTTTCTTCATAGTTTGAAGTCTAAATTAATTTTTTTCTGCGTGGATCATATTTTGTTGCTCTTGAGGAAAATAAGAGAGCATTTCCACTCGCTATGCATGATTTTAGAGCCTCACAAGGCGTTTTCATGTTGTTTTTCGGTATTTTCCCGTCGTAATCGCGAATCTTTCTCGAATCAACAACGATTTTTGTATGGAAATAAATCAGACAAACTCAATCAGCACTTTTAACTAATAAGCAAAAAACTGAAAACGAGAAAATAAATGTGAGTCAAAGATATTGAACAAGAGTTTCTAAATTTATCAAGTTAATATCTAGTACCAACTTCGAGTGTCGAAAATCGAAGCAGCATAAAAGGTGGCAACAAAACAAAGGAAAACGTTTGATAAAGCGAAAATAACACAGTTTCCTTTGGAGAAGATGTGAAATACTAAAAACCAACTTTTGAGAAAAAATTACATTGGATAAATTTGTGTATTTCCCTACTGATTTTTTCTTCATTACCAATCAATGCACACTTTATGTGCTCAAAAACGCCCATATAATTATGTATAATATTATGAGAGTGACATGTTAAAACTGGCCCCCAACCTTTAATCAATCTATCAACTTGATATAAACACATACATAAATAATACTGGTTACTTATTTATAATGACGCTGATGCTGATTAAGTTTGACTGACTGTTACGACTCAATTTTCATATACTTAATGCCATTTCCTATATTAAATTCAACATGGAAAGGCTATAATTAATATCTACTTACAAGATTTTTTGAACTGTTATTTTGCAACTTCACCTAATTTCTTAAATAATTTTCATTAGTGTGATGTCCTTAGTTGTGCTTCTCGAAACTAAAATTCAACTGTTTAAGCAAATATGAATGAATTTACAACGAAACAAAATTAATGAATCTTAGAAACTTTTGGAGAAGGCAAATATAGTTTCCCGTTTTAAAGTTTCTGTGAGTTGCTGGCAACGGGTTGTTTTCATCGCGATTTTAAGGCTCCATGAGCTGATCAATTTCCCTTAAAACTGTTGGCAGTTAGAGCAGACTTTACGTCTAGACAGCTACAGTTAAAGCATTAAAAGAGATTCGTACTTGTTGCAGTTTTACACATTTTTGAGTTTAGCTTCAGTTCTGTTCCTATTTTTATTCCTTTCCTTCCTTTCACATCTAATTCATTCAGCTGCCCTTTTATTTTGCTTACAACATGAAGGTAATGTTATCAAACCGTTGAAATATTCCAGGAATTCTTCGAAAAACCATACGCGACCCTGTAATATCCGTGTATTTTTTAAGTGGTACTAAAGAACCAATTACACATTATAAAAGTTCACAAAATACTTAAACAAGCAATCACAAATTTAAGAATGTAGAAAAACCGTTATAGTTGATTAAAAAAATTAAAATAAAACCGCAATATTACTTTATTACAAGTAGTAACCGACCGGGTTCCAAGCAATATGACTCAGAGTATTACTTGTAGCAATAAAAAGGCAAAAATCGACCAAACCACACAGTTTCTCACGGTTCAAATTCATGGTGAAAAAGCCGTAAAAAAAATAAGGCAGAACGATAAATTTCCGTGGCAATTAAACACCTCCTATACATGTCCAGATTGATGTAATTATCATTTTATTTCACACTAATAAAGTGAAAAATAAATTAAAATGTATATGGTGCCTTAAATGTTATTAGAACATGTACGACATCAGAATAATTACGGGAATTTGTGTTAGTTTGCTTGTTGATGAGCAATCTGGTTGATGAATTGATTAAGCCATCAACTACTTGCAGATCTGGGACTTTTTGCTCAAAAAGGGGATGGTTGAAGTCGAACCTTTTTTCATATAAATTGGTCGTTTGACAATTTTATGTTTTATATATAGATACCTAACTGCTTATTAAAATTGCATTAATTATTAGGTATACAATTTAATCACATTTCAGAATTAAGGACAGGAAATAAGTTTTAATAATTAGAGTAAAATTTCAAAGCTTCGCCAGCCAACAGCAACTTTTTTTAGTGCAACTTCAGTGCTTAAATGCCTAAAAAAACTGATACTTTTCTTAGCCTTCATATCGGGAGTTATGGGATTGATTCCTTTTTATATTGCGGTTATTGGATGAACTGGATTACAAATTTTCCAAAATTCGTTAGGAAATCTGAACGGGTTAAATACTGAGAAATGTAGAGGCGTTATTTTTACCTTCTTTATACCAATTCATTCACGTGCTGTCGATTCTAAACCTGATGAGCCACAAGTTGGAAACTTTTTTCACGTGTACTTCTGGAAAGTTTCCTAATGATGAGAAAATTTCGTTTCGTGAGATTTGGCAGAAAGATTTTCAGAAATTTTCAAAATTTACTGCACAGAGAAATCCAAGTTGCTGGTCAGCTGGGAAGGAAGGTGCTGTAGATTCTAAACCTGATGAGCTAGACGTTTGGAACTTTTTGGGTAGATTGTATTGAAAAGTGTCTTCATAGTGTGCGAATGTGGTTTCGCTGCATTGGCCTGGAAATTTTTGATAATTTTTCAAACTCGACTGCAAAGCGAAACTCAAGTTGCTTCTGAGCTCTGAAGGAAAGTGCTGTGGATTCTAAACCTGATAAGCTACACATTTGAAACTTTTTTTGTAGATTTTTCTGAACAGGGTCTTTACAATGTGCTTTTGCTTCGCTGGCTTTGGCACGAAATTTTTGAGAATTTTTTAAGTTGCTTATGAGCTTTTAGGTTCTTTATGTCGGCTTTACAACTTTTTTTTACTTCGCTCTTCTACTTTTGGAGCTACAGATTTTTTGGTTGGGGTGAAACAGTTATAAACTTGTATCTGAAAAACTTAACGATAAGAATAAATCGTAGACAAAGACATTTATTATTAAATTAAGAGTAAGTAGGTATATATTGAAAATTTACAACTGTATTTATTGTTATAAAATTTATTTTCATTTTAAATGGGCAGAGACTTATGGCGAATTTTGCAATTAATAGTAAATTTCATTCCGATTTAGAGCCTCATGAGAAAAAAGTGTTTGTGATGGAAATGCAAA
>NW_026018715.1:12919227-12922608 GCF_020466585.1 Dendroctonus ponderosae
AAATTTAAATTTATTACAAAAATACAAATTGAAATAAAATTTGTTTGTAGATCTTTTTGGATTTTTGTCGCCTTTTTCCTTAAGTGTAGGCAGTAATTTTTGTCCAGAAATTTGCAAAAAATCGTACTTTCTTTTATTGAGGTACAGGATGGTCCATGTTACACTTCACCAATTTTAATAAGTGAAAAATCATCAGAAAAACGGTAGACTTTCTTTTCTTGCCAAGGATCAAAGTTTGAAAGAAAAATAGATTTTGATAATTTTCAAACTATTGACTTAATTTGCATCAAATATTGGGATTGTTTTTCGGAAACAATTTGCATTTAGGCCTTCGATTCTGAGATTTAAAAATTAAAGTTCGTTTAGGATCGCGCCCGTTTGCTTTAGAGTTTGAAACCACAAAGTCAAGTAGTTGTGGATGTGCCAAAAAATGTACAATGAGTAATTTAACTTAATGTATTTAAGTAATTTAATTGGAATAATCACAATTTGATGTGAATTCAACGAATGGTTCAAAAGTTAGGAAACATCGGCGAGAATATTTACTAAACTCAAAGTCCGCTTTATATTTTATGGCCTTTCAGCCATTAAAATTACTGTATAAAGAACATGTAGATACTTATTTTTGATTTGATATCACACGAGAATTTAGTGAGAGTGAATTTTTGATCGCGTCCTCGAATCCTAATTGGGTCTGATGAAGAACAGATCGAGTTGTTAAATGAAAAATCAGAGCTTTTTTTGCACAAAAATATTTTAAAAAAGAAGCACTGAACTTATGAAAATCCTTCAGTAGGCTATAAAATATATCTATATTTTTAAATGTTTGAATTGAAGTGAACGAAGTTTTCTTACATAGATTTATTCCAATTATTTCAAAACATTTAAGCATTTTTTGCCCGAAGTTTGTTCTACATTAAACTGAGAAGCAAAAGCTAAGTGAAATCAGTATTAGTTCAAAAATGAAATTCGTAATTTTTTGTTTAAATGTTCCATTGTTAAAAATCACTAAGAATATGTTTGTAAGTAGAAAACTTCTCTGTACTTTTACACTTGTTACGGGTGCATATCATTTTGACTCCATGGCCGGATTTTGAACAATTTCTTCAGTTAAAACCGAAGAAAGAACTTTATTTTGTGTTTTTTGGAGCAAATTAAATATTTTTTTTTGGTAGGAACGTGCTGATTTAACTCACCAATAATTAGTTTCGTAGGTACACAGCAAACCAAATGCTGTGAGTGAAACCTTTCTCTGAAAATTATCAAAATTGAAGCGTTGATGTTTATACATCTCCAAACTGAGCATTTGTGTGGATTGTTCTCATAAAATTTTCGGTCTTAAGAAAAATTACTTAAGCACAAAAAATCATTACAAAAACCTGCGTGAAAATGACGTGTTTTGCCATATTTTTTTCACATTAGTCTCCGGACTATAGTGATGATTAATGGCCGCTAGACTCAATAGGACAGTACCTACACATCTCAATCTGAGCCGCCGCATTGCAAATTAAACTCAGAATAATCCCATAAATAATGTGAAATGGTAATTAAGGCAAGAGCGACACGAAAGAGGCATTTAATCGTCTCGGAAAAAATAGCCTTGTTATAATTAAATCAGATCTCGGTCCATTATAGCTATAAAATGCTGGCCATAAAAACCGGAGATATTGTAGTTGACAGGGGCATTAAATAAATTAAATTAGCGGTAGCCCCGCCTAGAAGCGCGCGCACGCTGAGGCGGTACGTAGTTTAATTGTGGAGAAAAACAAACGTTATAGTTAGACCGAGGCATGTTATTTTCTAAAGACTGCCGCAAATTGTCCACCAACCTGTTTATCTTGCACTTATACAAATCGTAAAAGTAATATCCCAACGTTTATGGAGTTAAACTGGTTTTTTTCTTGTTGGCAGGAGAGGTGAAAATAAGAGGCCGTCCCACCTCTTATTGCCATTTCGGTTGTAACCGCCGGCCAATCGCGAGCGAGCTTTCAAGCGTCGGGCGGCAACGCGCCAGGCCAATCCAAGCGCGGCACAGCCTCTTTACCTTTTGTTCCATTCCACTAGCCCCCCACTACGGGGATTAGACAACTTGCCGGGTATTCGACTTATTAACTCGAGAGTTCCGACAGCGGTAGCACGTTTTACTGTAAATTAGTCTTAAAAAACGCTGTTAATGTGTCCAATTAGGGCGGAAGAGTGCGGATCGCGTAAATAACCAGAGTGATCATGTGGCAGTACACGTAACAAACTCAGGGGGATAAAGACTGTAATCGCGTTAGTGGTGCAACAATTCCCCAGCGGTTTGGAGCAGTTAATCATGATGCCTTTGGCACCGACTCCAGTTCTTCCAGTGCCATCCAAGCCGAAAATCGGGTTCTCGATCGATTCGATAGTTGGAGGCGCGACCGGCCACAGTCCCCAAACATCCCCAGTGCACTATTCGGAAAGTTCAGCACCGTTGTCTCCCTCAAGCGATGCGGATCAGCGGCTAAACGGCTCCCCAAAGAACTATTCGCCCCAAAGATCGCCGATGGGGTCACCAAAGCCGCCGATTATGGTTCCGGGCATTCCGGCGCATAGTTTGGTGCGACCGAACCCCACTTACGATCCCAATTTGGTGGCGAAAAATGCCTTTTTGCAGCCGGAGATGATGCATAATCATACCGGGCAGCATCCGTTTGCGTTGGCGCATTTTCAGGGAGCCGCTCTGGCTGCCGCCCTGAGCGGACAACACGGATTTCCGGGACAACCTTCACCTCTTACCACACACACGCCACCGAGGGATAGCTATCCTTTGTATCCGTGGCTCATCAGCCGCCATGGGAGGATCTTTCCCCATCGATTTCCTGGTGGTAAGTCCCTGTCCACTCTTACCGCACTTGTCAACCCCGGACACCTTAAGACCAAGGAAACTCCAGCAATTTAACCGTTTGAGGATGGCGTTCTCATACACGATATTTTCAATAGTTCATTTTGAACATTTCCAGAAAGAAAAACCTTTAGTTTAGTGCGATTTAAGCAACGCTTTGGCTTAATCGTAAATAAGTCCATGAAAGTCAAATCTGGGCTTCTAACCGGCCGATCGTCGGCTCCAATTGAAAGTTTTTTTTATGGGAAATAAAACATTACTTCAATTGCTGTCCAATAATCCATTTTTTCGCTTTCTTTCTGGCGGCTTTGTCACATTCTGTAACCCGTTTTGCTTTATCAGAGTCGTTTTGTTCTATATCATTCTCAGGTATCTCAATATTTTGCATTCAAATTACCAAATCAAAATCAATTCCTAGGCTTCAGTCATTTATTGTCTCTAATTATCAATTAAAATACGTTTCGGTGTTTTCCACCATCATCAGTTTTTATGTGTAGCGTTGTTGCTACTTT
>NW_026018715.1:12922708-12936920 GCF_020466585.1 Dendroctonus ponderosae
ATGGTGGAAAAATACACCGAAACGTATTTTAATTGATAAATAAAGACAATAAATGACTGAAACCCACGAATTAATTTTGATTTGGAATTAAATGTTATTGAAACTTGTGCAAAGTGATCAGGTTGTAAACTAGCAAACGTGTGTGAAGGAAAGTGCTGTAGAGTCTAAACCTGATCAGCTAGAAGTGTGAATTTTTTTCTTATTCATTTCTAGAAAGCGTCTTAATGATGCGCGAAATTTCGTTTCGTGGGATTTGGCAGGAAATTTTTGAGAATTTTTCAAAATCCACTTTACAGAGAAATCGACGTTACTCAATGCAAACGTGCAAATAAGAACAAAAGTACAAATAATAACATCTGGAGGAGTCGCTTACGCGCGCGTTTCAACCCAAGAAATGTAAAAATACAATTAAAGAGAAACATTGGTGATAGAATAATCAAACAAGATCACATTATAAAGGTATTTGAAAAAACCCGAGCAAAAAAGGCAAAACCAATTTGAAAACGGAACATGTGCCAACAAGCAATTACGAGCAGAAAAGTGTTCTTAAGTTTTATAATCAGGCAACTAAACGGGCAATTAATTCGGGGCCACAACAACCTTCGGAACCTGTCACTCGTTAAGTCAAATAGATTCACGGAATATTATCTATAATCTGTTATTAAATCATTTCTGTGCCTTTCATGGCTGCCATTTAGGCATTACAAATCTGCGATCCTGCAGCCAGATAGCGCCAGGCCACGAGAAACCGGTGTGTTGCCCAAATTATCTCGAGAACCCCCCGTTGTTCTTTTACGTGGAATAAGGGTCCAAACTGTACCTTTTCCGAGGGCTTAACATGTTTATTATTTGTTTATTTCCATTGTAGCTGTAATTAACCTTGCCTGCTTGCCTACTGACCGAAGATTGATATCTTTTTTATATTCCAACCACTTTAAATCGTTTATACTCGCTTTGGGCGCGGTAAAATGTATGTAAATTCATAACTATCTTCATAAAACCACATTTACAAAGCCAAATTAATGGAAACAGAATTTCCATCGGGAACTGTCACAAAAGCAAAACAGTTTATTTTCTACAGAATTTTTTATAAGGATTATAAGTGATGTGAACCTTGTAACCAGTGGGAATCAGTTTATTTCCAGCTTCATTCTTCCTCTTTAAAAAAAGCGATTTTCTACCAAAAAAACAGTTTTGTGTGTTCCAATTCCACATGGTATATGGCGTGCACCATAAGAACTTTTCCAACAGGTGCAGAACTCGTAGATCAGACATTTTTTTTGTATCAAAAGTAGAGCTTTGAAATAAACATTTTTAAAAATTTATCGCAAGTGACTGAAACCCGTTTTCTTCATAGTTTGAAGTCTAAATTAATTTTTTTCTGCGTGGATCATATTTTGTTGCTCTTGAGGAAAATAAGAGAGCATTTCCACTCGCTATGCATGATTTTAGAGCCTCACAAGGCGTTTTCATGTTGTTTTTCGGTATTTTCCCGTCGTAATCGCGAATCTTTCTCGAATCAACAACGATTTTTGTATGGAAATAAATCAGACAAACTCAATCAGCACTTTTAACTAATAAGCAAAAAACTGAAAACGAGAAAATAAATGTGAGTCAAAGATATTGAACAAGAGTTTCTAAATTTATCAAGTTAATATCTAGTACCAACTTCGAGTGTCGAAAATCGAAGCAGCATAAAAGGTGGCAACAAAACAAAGGAAAACGTTTGATAAAGCGAAAATAACACAGTTTCCTTTGGAGAAGATGTGAAATACTAAAAACCAACTTTTGAGAAAAAATTACATTGGATAAATTTGTGTATTTCCCTACTGATTTTTTCTTCATTACCAATCAATGCACACTTTATGTGCTCAAAAACGCCCATATAATTATGTATAATATTATGAGAGTGACATGTTAAAACTGGCCCCCAACCTTTAATCAATCTATCAACTTGATATAAACACATACATAAATAATACTGGTTACTTATTTATAATGACGCTGATGCTGATTAAGTTTGACTGACTGTTACGACTCAATTTTCATATACTTAATGCCATTTCCTATATTAAATTCAACATGGAAAGGCTATAATTAATATCTACTTACAAGATTTTTTGAACTGTTATTTTGCAACTTCACCTAATTTCTTAAATAATTTTCATTAGTGTGATGTCCTTAGTTGTGCTTCTCGAAACTAAAATTCAACTGTTTAAGCAAATATGAATGAATTTACAACGAAACAAAATTAATGAATCTTAGAAACTTTTGGAGAAGGCAAATATAGTTTCCCGTTTTAAAGTTTCTGTGAGTTGCTGGCAACGGGTTGTTTTCATCGCGATTTTAAGGCTCCATGAGCTGATCAATTTCCCTTAAAACTGTTGGCAGTTAGAGCAGACTTTACGTCTAGACAGCTACAGTTAAAGCATTAAAAGAGATTCGTACTTGTTGCAGTTTTACACATTTTTGAGTTTAGCTTCAGTTCTGTTCCTATTTTTATTCCTTTCCTTCCTTTCACATCTAATTCATTCAGCTGCCCTTTTATTTTGCTTACAACATGAAGGTAATGTTATCAAACCGTTGAAATATTCCAGGAATTCTTCGAAAAACCATACGCGACCCTGTAATATCCGTGTATTTTTTAAGTGGTACTAAAGAACCAATTACACATTATAAAAGTTCACAAAATACTTAAACAAGCAATCACAAATTTAAGAATGTAGAAAAACCGTTATAGTTGATTAAAAAAATTAAAATAAAACCGCAATATTACTTTATTACAAGTAGTAACCGACCGGGTTCCAAGCAATATGACTCAGAGTATTACTTGTAGCAATAAAAAGGCAAAAATCGACCAAACCACACAGTTTCTCACGGTTCAAATTCATGGTGAAAAAGCCGTAAAAAAAATAAGGCAGAACGATAAATTTCCGTGGCAATTAAACACCTCCTATACATGTCCAGATTGATGTAATTATCATTTTATTTCACACTAATAAAGTGAAAAATAAATTAAAATGTATATGGTGCCTTAAATGTTATTAGAACATGTACGACATCAGAATAATTACGGGAATTTGTGTTAGTTTGCTTGTTGATGAGCAATCTGGTTGATGAATTGATTAAGCCATCAACTACTTGCAGATCTGGGACTTTTTGCTCAAAAAGGGGATGGTTGAAGTCGAACCTTTTTTCATATAAATTGGTCGTTTGACAATTTTATGTTTTATATATAGATACCTAACTGCTTATTAAAATTGCATTAATTATTAGGTATACAATTTAATCACATTTCAGAATTAAGGACAGGAAATAAGTTTTAATAATTAGAGTAAAATTTCAAAGCTTCGCCAGCCAACAGCAACTTTTTTTAGTGCAACTTCAGTGCTTAAATGCCTAAAAAAACTGATACTTTTCTTAGCCTTCATATCGGGAGTTATGGGATTGATTCCTTTTTATATTGCGGTTATTGGATGAACTGGATTACAAATTTTCCAAAATTCGTTAGGAAATCTGAACGGGTTAAATACTGAGAAATGTAGAGGCGTTATTTTTACCTTCTTTATACCAATTCATTCACGTGCTGTCGATTCTAAACCTGATGAGCCACAAGTTGGAAACTTTTTTCACGTGTACTTCTGGAAAGTTTCCTAATGATGAGAAAATTTCGTTTCGTGAGATTTGGCAGAAAGATTTTCAGAAATTTTCAAAATTTACTGCACAGAGAAATCCAAGTTGCTGGTCAGCTGGGAAGGAAGGTGCTGTAGATTCTAAACCTGATGAGCTAGACGTTTGGAACTTTTTGGGTAGATTGTATTGAAAAGTGTCTTCATAGTGTGCGAATGTGGTTTCGCTGCATTGGCCTGGAAATTTTTGATAATTTTTCAAACTCGACTGCAAAGCGAAACTCAAGTTGCTTCTGAGCTCTGAAGGAAAGTGCTGTGGATTCTAAACCTGATAAGCTACACATTTGAAACTTTTTTTGTAGATTTTTCTGAACAGGGTCTTTACAATGTGCTTTTGCTTCGCTGGCTTTGGCACGAAATTTTTGAGAATTTTTTAAGTTGCTTATGAGCTTTTAGGTTCTTTATGTCGGCTTTACAACTTTTTTTTACTTCGCTCTTCTACTTTTGGAGCTACAGATTTTTTGGTTGGGGTGAAACAGTTATAAACTTGTATCTGAAAAACTTAACGATAAGAATAAATCGTAGACAAAGACATTTATTATTAAATTAAGAGTAAGTAGGTATATATTGAAAATTTACAACTGTATTTATTGTTATAAAATTTATTTTCATTTTAAATGGGCAGAGACTTATGGCGAATTTTGCAATTAATAGTAAATTTCATTCCGATTTAGAGCCTCATGAGAAAAAAGTGTTTGTGATGGAAATGCAAAGAAACATTTGATTTTTCTTCAAAGACTSAAAAACTTAAATTTTTTCAAACGTGTAGGTACTCTCTATTAAAACAAGCGATTTTTTAAATAACCTTTTTTCCTTTTAAAGGAATATTAATTTTARGCTGCTAACGCACTCTTTAATCGCTGAGRAAATTTAAATTTATTACAAAAATACAAATTGAAATAAAATTTGTTTGTAGATCTTTTTGGATTTTTGTCGCCTTTTTCCTTAAGTGTAGGCAGTAATTTTTGTCCAGAAATTTGCAAAAAATCGTACTTTCTTTTATTGAGGTACAGGATGGTCCATGTTACACTTCACCAATTTTAATAAGTGAAAAATCATCAGAAAAACGGTAGACTTTCTTTTCTTGCCAAGGATCAAAGTTTGAAAGAAAAATAGATTTTGATAATTTTCAAACTATTGACTTAATTTGCATCAAATATTGGGATTGTTTTTCGGAAACAATTTGCATTTAGGCCTTCGATTCTGAGATTTAAAAATTAAAGTTCGTTTAGGATCGCGCCCGTTTGCTTTAGAGTTTGAAACCACAAAGTCAAGTAGTTGTGGATGTGCCAAAAAATGTACAATGAGTAATTTAACTTAATGTATTTAAGTAATTTAATTGGAATAATCACAATTTGATGTGAATTCAACGAATGGTTCAAAAGTTAGGAAACATCGGCGAGAATATTTACTAAACTCAAAGTCCGCTTTATATTTTATGGCCTTTCAGCCATTAAAATTACTGTATAAAGAACATGTAGATACTTATTTTTGATTTGATATCACACGAGAATTTAGTGAGAGTGAATTTTTGATCGCGTCCTCGAATCCTAATTGGGTCTGATGAAGAACAGATCGAGTTGTTAAATGAAAAATCAGAGCTTTTTTTGCACAAAAATATTTTAAAAAAGAAGCACTGAACTTATGAAAATCCTTCAGTAGGCTATAAAATATATCTATATTTTTAAATGTTTGAATTGAAGTGAACGAAGTTTTCTTACATAGATTTATTCCAATTATTTCAAAACATTTAAGCATTTTTTGCCCGAAGTTTGTTCTACATTAAACTGAGAAGCAAAAGCTAAGTGAAATCAGTATTAGTTCAAAAATGAAATTCGTAATTTTTTGTTTAAATGTTCCATTGTTAAAAATCACTAAGAATATGTTTGTAAGTAGAAAACTTCTCTGTACTTTTACACTTGTTACGGGTGCATATCATTTTGACTCCATGGCCGGATTTTGAACAATTTCTTCAGTTAAAACCGAAGAAAGAACTTTATTTTGTGTTTTTTGGAGCAAATTAAATATTTTTTTTTGGTAGGAACGTGCTGATTTAACTCACCAATAATTAGTTTCGTAGGTACACAGCAAACCAAATGCTGTGAGTGAAACCTTTCTCTGAAAATTATCAAAATTGAAGCGTTGATGTTTATACATCTCCAAACTGAGCATTTGTGTGGATTGTTCTCATAAAATTTTCGGTCTTAAGAAAAATTACTTAAGCACAAAAAATCATTACAAAAACCTGCGTGAAAATGACGTGTTTTGCCATATTTTTTTCACATTAGTCTCCGGACTATAGTGATGATTAATGGCCGCTAGACTCAATAGGACAGTACCTACACATCTCAATCTGAGCCGCCGCATTGCAAATTAAACTCAGAATAATCCCATAAATAATGTGAAATGGTAATTAAGGCAAGAGCGACACGAAAGAGGCATTTAATCGTCTCGGAAAAAATAGCCTTGTTATAATTAAATCAGATCTCGGTCCATTATAGCTATAAAATGCTGGCCATAAAAACCGGAGATATTGTAGTTGACAGGGGCATTAAATAAATTAAATTAGCGGTAGCCCCGCCTAGAAGCGCGCGCACGCTGAGGCGGTACGTAGTTTAATTGTGGAGAAAAACAAACGTTATAGTTAGACCGAGGCATGTTATTTTCTAAAGACTGCCGCAAATTGTCCACCAACCTGTTTATCTTGCACTTATACAAATCGTAAAAGTAATATCCCAACGTTTATGGAGTTAAACTGGTTTTTTTCTTGTTGGCAGGAGAGGTGAAAATAAGAGGCCGTCCCACCTCTTATTGCCATTTCGGTTGTAACCGCCGGCCAATCGCGAGCGAGCTTTCAAGCGTCGGGCGGCAACGCGCCAGGCCAATCCAAGCGCGGCACAGCCTCTTTACCTTTTGTTCCATTCCACTAGCCCCCCACTACGGGGATTAGACAACTTGCCGGGTATTCGACTTATTAACTCGAGAGTTCCGACAGCGGTAGCACGTTTTACTGTAAATTAGTCTTAAAAAACGCTGTTAATGTGTCCAATTAGGGCGGAAGAGTGCGGATCGCGTAAATAACCAGAGTGATCATGTGGCAGTACACGTAACAAACTCAGGGGGATAAAGACTGTAATCGCGTTAGTGGTGCAACAATTCCCCAGCGGTTTGGAGCAGTTAATCATGATGCCTTTGGCACCGACTCCAGTTCTTCCAGTGCCATCCAAGCCGAAAATCGGGTTCTCGATCGATTCGATAGTTGGAGGCGCGACCGGCCACAGTCCCCAAACATCCCCAGTGCACTATTCGGAAAGTTCAGCACCGTTGTCTCCCTCAAGCGATGCGGATCAGCGGCTAAACGGCTCCCCAAAGAACTATTCGCCCCAAAGATCGCCGATGGGGTCACCAAAGCCGCCGATTATGGTTCCGGGCATTCCGGCGCATAGTTTGGTGCGACCGAACCCCACTTACGATCCCAATTTGGTGGCGAAAAATGCCTTTTTGCAGCCGGAGATGATGCATAATCATACCGGGCAGCATCCGTTTGCGTTGGCGCATTTTCAGGGAGCCGCTCTGGCTGCCGCCCTGAGCGGACAACACGGATTTCCGGGACAACCTTCACCTCTTACCACACACACGCCACCGAGGGATAGCTATCCTTTGTATCCGTGGCTCATCAGCCGCCATGGGAGGATCTTTCCCCATCGATTTCCTGGTGGTAAGTCCCTGTCCACTCTTACCGCACTTGTCAACCCCGGACACCTGAAGACCAAGGAAACTCCAGCAGTTTAACCGTTTGAGGATGGCGTTCTCATACACGATATTTTCAATAGTTCATTTTCAACATTTCCAGAAAGAAAAACCTTTAGTTTAGTGCGATTTAAACAACGCTTTGGCTTAATCGTAAATAAGTCCATGAAAGTCAAATCTGGGCTTCTAACCGGCCGATCGTCGGCTCCAATTGAAAGTTTTTTTATGGAAATAAAACATTACTTCAATTGCTGGCCAATAATCCATTTTTTCGCTTCCTTTCTGCTCTCAATTGACGGCTTTGTCACATTCTGTAGCCCGTTTTGCTTTATCTGTAGGTACCGTTTTGTTCTATATCATCCTCAGGTATCTCAATATTTTGCATTCAAATTACCAAATCAAAATCAATTCCTGGGCTTCAGTCATTTATTGTCTCTAATTATCAATTAAAATACGTTTCGGTGTTTTCCACCATCATCAGTTTTTATGTGTAGCGTTGTGTTACTACTTTAAGCCTTGGCATATATTTGGTCACCAACCCAAACTGATGATGGTGGAAAACACCGAAACGTATTTTAATTGATAATTAGAGACAATAAATGACTGAAGCCCAGGAATTGATTTTGATTTGGACTTGAAACTCAGTCAGGAAAGTATGTACAATTCAAATTACCCAGATAGAATTGCACTATTCAAATAAACACAAATGCAAAGGACTACCGATGCATGCAAGTTTAGTAGCCATTTGAATCATTCTCTAAATTAAATGGAGTCTCTCGAATTAACTTGATTAACTTTTGAAAATATCTCGAGTTAATTACCTATACAACGCGAAGCGATTTCCACATGAGCGCAGAGTAAGAAAAGAGAAAATTCGAATTAACGACGACAACGAGCGATATAAAAAATTAACAAGATCTAACTCATATCAAAAGTAGATGTAACATGAGGCACTTTTTAGGCTAAAAGATTTCGATTTCCTTGGCGTCGTTTCGAAGCCAAACAATTCAATGTAAAGAGAAACTAGCATTCGAATGATTCGATTATGCGACGACTCGATTTAATTTCAGTAACTTTTAAAAATATCTCGAGTTAATTGTCCAAAGCGATTGCGTTGTTCGCGTGAGCGCAGAGGGAGAAGTTGATTAATATCCAAGAAAAGTAACACAAATTCTCTGAATCAAAGCAGTTCGAATTAAAAACGACGATAAAATTGCATGCAGATAAAGATACGTAAAACCGAACTGATATCAAATGAAGATGCAACTTGAGACACTTTTTGAAGGGGAAATATTTCGATTTTCTTCATTTACTTTTGGGTCATTTTGAGGGAAAACAAATGCTAAACATAAACTAACAAAATACTAAATTCTTAAGCAGGAGAATGATACAAAGCGTTCATCAAAATAATTGGAAACCCAGTTTACTGAGCAAAAATGGACATTTTCAAACCGATTTTGCTGTTCTTCAATAGTTTTTTAAATATCATCATTATCTCGATAATGGCTCTAATAAGTACATTTCTTGGCGTTTTCTGTATTCAATCAGTATACATTTTACATACAAATTAGGTATATAGAAAAATCAAATTCAAATAAGTCGATTATACAGCGACTTGAATTAACTGGAGTTTCACATAAGCGCAGAGGGAGAAATACGACAGAAAGCGATAAAATTTCACAAATTTCTTGTTTTAGATACTTTTGTGTCATTTTGAGACTAATCGCTTCAATGTAAAAAAGGAAACGAATGCCATACAGAAACAAGCAAAAACTCAATCTTTAAGGAGAAAAATGATCCAAAGCATTCGCCATAATAATTTTAAACGCGGTTTAGTGAACAAAAATACACACTCTGAAATGGCCGTCGCAATATCCAGATCTGAATCCGATCGAGCGACTTTCGCATCACTTGATCGGCACTTAAACGCACCCAAAAACATAAAAATCTTCCAGATTTGTTATCGAGATTTGTAGTAGTGTTATTACATTCATACTTCACAAAGTTATATTAGATTAGAATCATTCGAATTATTATTTCGATTACTGTTAATATCCCCATTATAAGACCAATTCTGAAACCTTTTAACTAATTCTTTTTAGCTTTAATATAATTCAAAAAATATATATGTTTTGCGTCGGATTATGAAGTTAGATTAATGAAGCATCATTGCAAGCGACCCTAATGAACTACTTTTCATAATCAAGAGCAAATTAGCCCCACATTTAGGGACATAATGGCGGCTTGATAGGTTAGAAGCAGTTTTCATCCGCTGTCTTCTCAAATGCCATTCTTGTCAAATGACTACTAGATCAAATAGCCCCAACTAAGTGGATAAAAAACGCAAACGTGATAAGAACCGCTCGACGATTTTAAAGATCTTTTGGTTTTTGTTACTGGAACAAAGATGCATTTTAAACTTTTAACCTCTAAAATTTTGTTATTGGCTAAACTGAAAGGTGCGATTGATTATTCTCGAGTCTTGCTATTGGCTGTCCGCTTAAGGTTAACAATCAATGGTTATTTTATTGGTCACAACTTTACATTTAATCTACGAACTGACGAAAGCACCTTTGTAGAAGCATATTTTAGTCCGGGCGCTAGCGTAGGTTCGAAGCAATACCTATGTGTTACCACAAAAAATTACTTTTAATTTACTAATCTAAATTGATTTTTTTATAGAAATGATTTTGTCAATTTGTCAACATCGCGGTTAGTATTGAACTTTTAGGAACCAGACATAAAGAACTGTATGGTTTTGAACATTCGGGTACATAACTGATCCAGGAAATTCTATCCAATTTGAGAATCTGTACATGGATAGAAAGCCCTTTTTTCTCGGAAAATCAAATACAGCAGAAAATAAACACCCGCGCACAAAATCTGAGATAACAGAAACTAAATGGAAAACACTTGATTGAGTTATGAGGAAGTCATTAAATTGCCTGCTAACCAACAACCTCCACTAGGTGCCCGTTGACCAGTAGATCAAGCGCCTCTGATTTATCCTAAACAGTATAATTTTCTGTAAATCTAAAGTATACAGTTTGTTATATTAAATAAGTCCGTGAAACTCAAATCTGGGCTTCTAACCGGCCGATCGTCGGCTCCATTGAAAGTTTTTTTTATTGAAAATGAAACAGATTATTATATTCCTACATCGTTTACATACACTTTTGGAATCTGCTTTTGCGCTTAATCAATAAGAACGTTTGGATTGATTAATTATTATATAATTAAGACAGTCAACGATTATTTTGATAAACACTTTGGGGCAATTAATTGAAAAGTTCAACTCAACAATGATTTAAATAAATATTCGACAGCGGAAACGAACAAACAAAACGACTAAGAACTAATGACGCCAAACTTTTATTTAAATTCTTTAATGATTACATATGGGCGAAACGTGGATTTTATTGGCCGTTTCCTGGTCACTTAGAATTCATGCCACATTTTCTTCAGTTATCTGGTTAGTTGAAAAAATGTCTTTAATTCAATTCAATCAAAAGTAAATTGAATTTTTAACTGCCGTTTTAACTGCGCATGTTAGCCATTCGTTCATAACAGTCTTGGATTCATGCGCGCTAGACTATAGTAGGTATATAGCGTCTTTAATGCTAATTTTCTGCCTTAAGATGAATTACCTATTAGCACACGAGTAGTTTCATGATCATAAATTCATTTAAACCGTAACATTTAGCGTGTTTTACCTAAGATGATTAGAGTAATTTTTAATCAGTAATCGAGTTTAGGAAAACCAGTAATAGTTTAATTAGTAATAATCAGCTTAGTTGGGAGAATTGAAGGGAAAAATGCCCGCAGGAAGAGCCCGGCTAAAGACAGACATTACGGCAATTAAGGATTGTTAACCCGATAATAACACAATGTTACAAAATATACCAATTATGATATGACGGATGCATTGAATGTCAAATCAGCTTTGCCGTCTAGTAAGTGCATAAGTTGTAATTAACATGTTTTACGTTACGGTGCATCTGTATTCGTTGCAGTTGGAATAATTACTAGGTTAGATGCCGCAGGGTTGGATTGCAATAAAAGTACATCTTTTCCACCTTTATCCACTGAATTAATTGCCTTATTCATCGTGTGGTTTTTGAATGAAAATTAGAGTAATTTCAACAATAAGGCACAATCATTAATGATTTATCGGCACAGTTTTAAAAATGATGAATAATTAGCCTGCCAACGCAAAGTTGCCAACAGTTATTAAGATATGATGAACTCATCAAAAGCAACATTAAATTTTCATTGGACGCATGGTGACTTCGGTCTACTCGCAAGTAATTAACGTGTTCGATGTTACGCAACATGTGCATTTCAGCTGGTTTAATTGCTACATTTTAGGGAAAGTTAGCGACAGACGCAACGTAAAAAGGGTTGAAAACCAGAGGCGTATTTTGTACTTTTCAGGTTGGCTTTGCACACTTACGGTTGAAACTACAGAGTTCACTATCTTTGAAGATGGCCGGAAAAACTTCTTGTAAAAATCTACATTATTTTACCTATACCTACAACCCAAATGTAAAACGATTGGAATTAATAACGTTTTATTAATGTACATTTCATTAGCGACCCCAAAGCCAATATTCATGGAATTACCAAGACGTTGTTATCATATTTACATTCGAATTGAAATTCAAGTCACTTGATCATAGGAAGGTATTTAAAAAGAACCATAAACCAAACTTATTGCTTAGTAGAATTTTATATGTATTCAAGACGAAACGCTCTTAAATGTTCACGGGCTACCTAAATAGAATTTTAATGCTGTCCGCAACTAATTTTATCAAGTACAATGCCCATATTTTATAAGTTGTTGCTCGATAATGGTAATTTTGATTTTACGATCGATGAAAAACGATTATCAAATACTTCGGGTGTTGCACGTGAAACTTTTCCTTCTGGAAAATATCCCTTTTTCTCAGTTTATTGTGTACCTACTACAAATCTAGCTGGGAAAATATATGTTATTTCGAGCAGTTGGGTTCTGTATGGTTGAATTATTTGCAAATTCAACCAACCATTGTAGAGATAATTCAACATATAGATTAAAGTGCCAGTTACCTCCAGTATAGAGCGAGGTTTGTCTTGGTGAGCAAAACAAACGCACGAATTGGATCAGAACATACAAAAGAAAGCAACAAAGTGGCAATTTAAAATTATGATAATTTTTGGTAGATATAAAATCCGCTAAGAACCCGAAATCATGGGTTGTGGCCTGAGATAGGCATCGCACGTATACATAATAAAGCCCCGAACGCCCATAATTATTTACACATTAGCGGGGACCGCTATAATTACGTTTTAGAACTTTTCTGCCCGTTATTAAGTTTAACTTTTGAAATTAATACCTTAATAGCAACGTAATCGGTCGCTGCACTAAAAACGCCATAATTGGCTCTTCAGTTTCCTAACAGCGCCATTAACTGCTAACTTCTCAAAGATAAAACATGCAAAATGTTACCTACAAACGGGCTAATTATACCTGCGGGCCTTCCCATAATTTGCTTTCAATTAAATGCGCTCTAAAGTGATTCGACCCATCCTAATTGCAAATCCATGCAGAACCGGCGACTTGTTGCCTTTGTACCGAAACATACACGAATGCTTATTACCTCTATTGCATCCATCTAATCAATGCCAACTCGCCACAATCCTATTTGATGCTAAACGCAAACTTATTCACCTAAATATCGCATTCACATGCACACAAACTTCCAGATTAATAACTCGCGAACTTAAGGAAATATTTTATTATTTCATATTCTCATCCATCCTGTTTTAAAAACTGATGATTTACTTTGCGCTAGAGATATGTATATGAAAGATTCAATGAAAAGGTAGAAGCAAATTTGCTTTTTGGCTTCTCTAACAGGAATTTTGGAACATTTTTCATTTTGAAACACAAGAAAACGCTAAAGCTGGGCTGGGAAGAGAATGAAAACAAACGCCTAATTCGTGACCCTTATGTACGAAGGAGAAGAGCAGAAAAGCAAGAATTGACTTAGCAAAAATTTACGAATAACACTAAGAATAATACCAAAGCAAATGTTCCGTCACCCTCAAATATTGAGTGAAAAAGTGCGAGAAAAAACAGCTGATGAAAATCGAAAAATCAAACTGATACTACAAACATTTTTAGATTTGAAAATATAATAATAAACCAGACCGAATTGATTTACTTCCAAATACGATCTAAGCAACAAATAAAATGAATGATGCACAAGTGCAGTCACGAAATTTGATTTAATATTAACGGCAGAAGCAAATTATTTTTTTTCCAACATAAAGTTAACTTTTCTAACCTTTCTAGAGGAAACCAACACATAAAACATAGCATTTTCTTAAGTGCGAAGAAGCAGATTACAGAAAACAATGTTGCCGCATGAATTCGAACAATGCAAAACTGCTAAGTGAATTGTAAATCGAAACAAATAACAATGAGAATAGTAGAAAATCAATTTTTGACGCAAATATCCACTGATAAAAACCCAAAAAAGCAAAACGAATGAATAATTTATCAGCAAAACTGAGGCAGAGAGGCATTAACAAAAGTTAAACATGCTCACAGTAGCTTTGGGTTTTAACCCAAATCAAGGCCCAAAATTGGCAAAATCGAAATTGCATAGAATACAGCCTGGATAAAATTACTTCGAAACAAACAAAAAATATTAGCAATTATATTTACAAGTACCTACAGTCACGAAAGTTAATATAAAGGACACAAGAAATGGTAGAAGGAAATTACA
>NW_026018715.1:12937020-12944765 GCF_020466585.1 Dendroctonus ponderosae
AGGTGTCCGGGGTTGACAAGTGCGGTAAGAGTGGACAGGGACTTACCACCAGGAAATCGATGGGGAAAGATCCTCCCATGGCGGCTGATGAGCCACGGATACAAAGGATAGCTATCCCTCGGTGGCGTGTGTGTGGTAAGAGGTGAAGGTTGTCCCGGAAATCCGTGTTGTCCGCTCAGGGCGGCAGCCAGAGCGGCTCCCTGAAAATGCGCCAACGCAAACGGATGCTGCCCGGTATGATTATGCATCATCTCCGGCTGCAAAAAGGCATTTTTCGCCACCAAATTGGGATCGTAAGTGGGGTTCGGTCGCACCAAACTATGCGCCGGAATGCCCGGAACCATAATCGGCGGCTTTGGTGACCCCATCGGCGATCTTTGGGGCGAATAGTTCTTTGGGGAGCCGTTTAGCCGCTGATCCGCATCGCTTGAGGGAGACAACGGTGCTGAACTTTCCGAATAGTGCACTGGGGATGTTTGGGGACTGTGGCCGGTCGCGCCTCCAACTATCGAATCGATCGAGAACCCGATTTTCGGCTTGGATGGCACTGGAAGAACTGGAGTCGGTGCCAAAGGCATCATGATTAACTGCTCCAAACCGCTGGGGAATTGTTGCACCACTAACGCGATTACAGTCTTTATCCCCCTGAGTTTGTTACGTGTACTGCCACATGATCACTCTGGTTATTTACGCGATCCGCACTCTTCCGCCCTAATTGGACACATTAACAGCGTTTTTTAAGACTAATTTACAGTAAAACGTGCTACCGCTGTCGGAACTCTCGAGTTAATAAGTCGAATACCCGGCAAGTTGTCTAATCCCCGTAGTGGGGGGCTAGTGGAATGGAACAAAAGGTAAAGAGGCTGTGCCGCGCTTGGATTGGCCTGGCGCGTTGCCGCCCGACGCTTGAAAGCTCGCTCGCGATTGGCCGGCGGTTACAACCGAAATGGCAATAAGAGGTGGGACGGCCTCTTATTTTCACCTCTCCTGCCAACAAGAAAAAAACCAGTTTAACTCCATAAACGTTGGGATATTACTTTTACGATTTGTATAAGTGCAAGATAAACAGGTTGGTGGACAATTTGCGGCAGTCTTTAGAAAATAACATGCCTCGGTCTAACTATAACGTTTGTTTTTCTCCACAATTAAACTACGTACCGCCTCAGCGTGCGCGCGCTTCTAGGCGGGGCTACCGCTAATTTAATTTATTTAATGCCCCTGTCAACTACAATATCTCCGGTTTTTATGGCCAGCATTTTATAGCTATAATGGACCGAGATCTGATTTAATTATAACAAGGCTATTTTTTCCGAGACGATTAAATGCCTCTTTCGTGTCGCTCTTGCCTTAATTACCATTTCACATTATTTATGGGATTATTCTGAGTTTAATTTGCAATGCGGCGGCTCAGATTGAGATGTGTAGGTACTGTCCTATTGAGTCTAGCGGCCATTAATCATCACTATAGTCCGGAGACTAATGTGAAAAAAATATGGCAAAACACGTCATTTTCACGCAGGTTTTTGTAATGATTTTTTGTGCTTAAGTAATTTTTCTTAAGACCGAAAATTTTATGAGAACAATCCACACAAATGCTCAGTTTGGAGATGTATAAACATCAACGCTTCAATTTTGATAATTTTCAGAGAAAGGTTTCACTCACAGCATTTGGTTTGCTGTGTACCTACGAAACTAATTATTGGTGAGTTAAATCAGCACGTTCCTACCAAAAAAAAATATTTAATTTGCTCCAAAAAACACAAAATAAAGTTCTTTCTTCGGTTTTAACTGAAGAAATTGTTCAAAATCCGGCCATGGAGTCAAAATGATATGCACCCGTAACAAGTGTAAAAGTACAGAGAAGTTTTCTACTTACAAACATATTCTTAGTGATTTTTAACAATGGAACATTTAAACAAAAAATTACGAATTTCATTTTTGAACTAATACTGATTTCACTTAGCTTTTGCTTCTCAGTTTAATGTAGAACAAACTTCGGGCAAAAAATGCTTAAATGTTTTGAAATAATTGGAATAAATCTATGTAAGAAAACTTCGTTCACTTCAATTCAAACATTTAAAAATATAGATATATTTTATAGCCTACTGAAGGATTTTCATAAGTTCAGTGCTTCTTTTTTAAAATATTTTTGTGCAAAAAAAGCTCTGATTTTTCATTTAACAACTCGATCTGTTCTTCATCAGACCCAATTAGGATTCGAGGACGCGATCAAAAATTCACTCTCACTAAATTCTCGTGTGATATCAAATCAAAAATAAGTATCTACATGTTCTTTATACAGTAATTTTAATGGCTGAAAGGCCATAAAATATAAAGCGGACTTTGAGTTTAGTAAATATTCTCGCCGATGTTTCCTAACTTTTGAACCATTCGTTGAATTCACATCAAATTGTGATTATTCCAATTAAATTACTTAAATACATTAAGTTAAATTACTCATTGTACATTTTTTGGCACATCCACAACTACTTGACTTTGTGGTTTCAAACTCTAAAGCAAACGGGCGCGATCCTAAACGAACTTTAATTTTTAAATCTCAGAATCGAAGGCCTAAATGCAAATTGTTTCCGAAAAACAATCCCAATATTTGATGCAAATTAAGTCAATAGTTTGAAAATTATCAAAATCTATTTTTCTTTCAAACTTTGATCCTTGGCAAGAAAAGAAAGTCTACCGTTTTTCTGATGATTTTTCACTTATTAAAATTGGTGAAGTGTAACATGGACCATCCTGTACCTCAATAAAAGAAAGTACGATTTTTTGCAAATTTCTGGACAAAAATTACTGCCTACACTTAAGGAAAAAGGCGACAAAAATCCAAAAAGATCTACAAACAAATTTTATTTCAATTTGTATTTTTGTAATAAATTTAAATTTYCTCAGCGATTAAAGAGTGCGTTAGCAGCYTAAAATTAATATTCCTTTAAAAGGAAAAAAGGTTATTTAAAAAATCGCTTGTTTTAATAGAGAGTACCTACACGTTTGAAAAAATTTAAGTTTTTSAGTCTTTGAAGAAAAATCAAATGTTTCTTTGCATTTCCATCACAAACACTTTTTTCTCATGAGGCTCTAAATCGGAATGAAATTTACTATTAATTGCAAAATTCGCCATAAGTCTCTGCCCATTTAAAATGAAAATAAATTTTATAACAATAAATACAGTTGTAAATTTTCAATATATACCTACTTACTCTTAATTTAATAATAAATGTCTTTGTCTACGATTTATTCTTATCGTTAAGTTTTTCAGATACAAGTTTATAACTGTTTCACCCCAACCAAAAAATCTGTAGCTCCAAAAGTAGAAGAGCGAAGTAAAAAAAAGTTGTAAAGCCGACATAAAGAACCTAAAAGCTCATAAGCAACTTAAAAAATTCTCAAAAATTTCGTGCCAAAGCCAGCGAAGCAAAAGCACATTGTAAAGACCCTGTTCAGAAAAATCTACAAAAAAAGTTTCAAATGTGTAGCTTATCAGGTTTAGAATCCACAGCACTTTCCTTCAGAGCTCAGAAGCAACTTGAGTTTCGCTTTGCAGTCGAGTTTGAAAAATTATCAAAAATTTCCAGGCCAATGCAGCGAAACCACATTCGCACACTATGAAGACACTTTTCAATACAATCTACCCAAAAAGTTCCAAACGTCTAGCTCATCAGGTTTAGAATCTACAGCACCTTCCTTCCCAGCTGACCAGCAACTTGGATTTCTCTGTGCAGTAAATTTTGAAAATTTCTGAAAATCTTTCTGCCAAATCTCACGAAACGAAATTTTCTCATCATTAGGAAACTTTCCAGAAGTACACGTGAAAAAAGTTTCCAACTTGTGGCTCATCAGGTTTAGAATCGACAGCACGTGAATGAATTGGTATAAAGAAGGTAAAAATAACGCCTCTACATTTCTCAGTATTTAACCCGTTCAGATTTCCTAACGAATTTTGGAAAATTTGTAATCCAGTTCATCCAATAACCGCAATATAAAAAGGAATCAATCCCATAACTCCCGATATGAAGGCTAAGAAAAGTATCAGTTTTTTTAGGCATTTAAGCACTGAAGTTGCACTAAAAAAAGTTGCTGTTGGCTGGCGAAGCTTTGAAATTTTACTCTAATTATTAAAACTTATTTCCTGTCCTTAATTCTGAAATGTGATTAAATTGTATACCTAATAATTAATGCAATTTTAATAAGCAGTTAGGTATCTATATATAAAACATAAAATTGTCAAACGACCAATTTATATGAAAAAAGGTTCGACTTCAACCATCCCCTTTTTGAGCAAAAAGTCCCAGATCTGCAAGTAGTTGATGGCTTAATCAATTCATCAACCAGATTGCTCATCAACAAGCAAACTAACACAAATTCCCGTAATTATTCTGATGTCGTACATGTTCTAATAACATTTAAGGCACCATATACATTTTAATTTATTTTTCACTTTATTAGTGTGAAATAAAATGATAATTACATCAATCTGGACATGTATAGGAGGTGTTTAATTGCCACGGAAATTTATCGTTCTGCCTTATTTTTTTTACGGCTTTTTCACCATGAATTTGAACCGTGAGAAACTGTGTGGTTTGGTCGATTTTTGCCTTTTTATTGCTACAAGTAATACTCTGAGTCATATTGCTTGGAACCCGGTCGGTTACTACTTGTAATAAAGTAATATTGCGGTTTTATTTTAATTTTTTTAATCAACTATAACGGTTTTTCTACATTCTTAAATTTGTGATTGCTTGTTTAAGTATTTTGTGAACTTTTATAATGTGTAATTGGTTCTTTAGTACCACTTAAAAAATACACGGATATTACAGGGTCGCGTATGGTTTTTCGAAGAATTCCTGGAATATTTCAACGGTTTGATAACATTACCTTCATGTTGTAAGCAAAATAAAAGGGCAGCTGAATGAATTAGATGTGAAAGGAAGGAAAGGAATAAAAATAGGAACAGAACTGAAGCTAAACTCAAAAATGTGTAAAACTGCAACAAGTACGAATCTCTTTTAATGCTTTAACTGTAGCTGTCTAGACGTAAAGTCTGCTCTAACTGCCAACAGTTTTAAGGGAAATTGATCAGCTCATGGAGCCTTAAAATCGCGATGAAAACAACCCGTTGCCAGCAACTCACAGAAACTTTAAAACGGGAAACTATATTTGCCTTCTCCAAAAGTTTCTAAGATTCATTAATTTTGTTTCGTTGTAAATTCATTCATATTTGCTTAAACAGTTGAATTTTAGTTTCGAGAAGCACAACTAAGGACATCACACTAATGAAAATTATTTAAGAAATTAGGTGAAGTTGCAAAATAACAGTTCAAAAAATCTTGTAAGTAGATATTAATTATAGCCTTTCCATGTTGAATTTAATATAGGAAATGGCATTAAGTATATGAAAATTGAGTCGTAACAGTCAGTCAAACTTAATCAGCATCAGCGTCATTATAAATAAGTAACCAGTATTATTTATGTATGTGTTTATATCAAGTTGATAGATTGATTAAAGGTTGGGGGCCAGTTTTAACATGTCACTCTCATAATATTATACATAATTATATGGGCGTTTTTGAGCACATAAAGTGTGCATTGATTGGTAATGAAGAAAAAATCAGTAGGGAAATACACAAATTTATCCAATGTAATTTTTTCTCAAAAGTTGGTTTTTAGTATTTCACATCTTCTCCAAAGGAAACTGTGTTATTTTCGCTTTATCAAACGTTTTCCTTTGTTTTGTTGCCACCTTTTATGCTGCTTCGATTTTCGACACTCGAAGTTGGTACTAGATATTAACTTGATAAATTTAGAAACTCTTGTTCAATATCTTTGACTCACATTTATTTTCTCGTTTTCAGTTTTTTGCTTATTAGTTAAAAGTGCTGATTGAGTTTGTCTGATTTATTTCCATACAAAAATCGTTGTTGATTCGAGAAAGATTCGCGATTACGACGGGAAAATACCGAAAAACAACATGAAAACGCCTTGTGAGGCTCTAAAATCATGCATAGCGAGTGGAAATGCTCTCTTATTTTCCTCAAGAGCAACAAAATATGATCCACGCAGAAAAAAATTAATTTAGACTTCAAACTATGAAGAAAACGGGTTTCAGTCACTTGCGATAAATTTTTAAAAATGTTTATTTCAAAGCTCTACTTTTGATACAAAAAAAATGTCTGATCTACGAGTTCTGCACCTGTTGGAAAAGTTCTTATGGTGCACGCCATATACCATGTGGAATTGGAACACACAAAACTGTTTTTTTGGTAGAAAATCGCTTTTTTTAAAGAGGAAGAATGAAGCTGGAAATAAACTGATTCCCACTGGTTACAAGGTTCACATCACTTATAATCCTTATAAAAAATTCTGTAGAAAATAAACTGTTTTGCTTTTGTGACAGTTCCCGATGGAAATTCTGTTTCCATTAATTTGGCTTTGTAAATGTGGTTTTATGAAGATAGTTATGAATTTACATACATTTTACCGCGCCCAAAGCGAGTATAAACGATTTAAAGTGGTTGGAATATAAAAAAGATATCAATCTTCGGTCAGTAGGCAAGCAGGCAAGGTTAATTACAGCTACAATGGAAATAAACAAATAATAAACATGTTAAGCCCTCGGAAAAGGTACAGTTTGGACCCTTATTCCACGTAAAAGAACAACGGGGGGTTCTCGAGATAATTTGGGCAACACACCGGTTTCTCGTGGCCTGGCGCTATCTGGCTGCAGGATCGCAGATTTGTAATGCCTAAATGGCAGCCATGAAAGGCACAGAAATGATTTAATAACAGATTATAGATAATATTCCGTGAATCTATTTGACTTAACGAGTGACAGGTTCCGAAGGTTGTTGTGGCCCCGAATTAATTGCCCGTTTAGTTGCCTGATTATAAAACTTAAGAACACTTTTCTGCTCGTAATTGCTTGTTGGCACATGTTCCGTTTTCAAATTGGTTTTGCCTTTTTTGCTCGGGTTTTTTCAAATACCTTTATAATGTGATCTTGTTTGATTATTCTATCACCAATGTTTCTCTTTAATTGTATTTTTACATTTCTTGGGTTGAAACGCGCGCGTAAGCGACTCCTCCAGATGTTATTATTTGTACTTTTGTTCTTATTTGCACGTTTGCATTGAGTAACGTCGATTTCTCTGTAAAGTGGATTTTGAAAAATTCTCAAAAATTTCCTGCCAAATCCCACGAAACGAAATTTCGCGCATCATTAAGACGCTTTCTAGAAATGAATAAGAAAAAAATTCACACTTCTAGCTGATCAGGTTTAGACTCTACAGCACTTTCCTTCACACACGTTTGCTAGTTTACAACCTGATCACTTTGCACAAGTTTCAATAACATTTAATTCCAAATCAAAATTAATTCGTGGGTTTCAGTCATTTATTGTCTTTATTTATCAATTAAAATACGTTTCGGTGTATTTTTCCACCATCATTAGTTCTTCTAAAATAAAATATTAAAAAAAAATCACTAATTTAAAAAACAATCACAGTTCGTCAACAGCCTCATAATATCACACATTAAAATACATCACAATTGCAACACTTTAAAACATTCTAAAATTAATTAGGCCTAACAGTCAGGACAATCAAATTTGGGAAGAGACTAGAATTCTTTGTTCAGATAATTAAATATTTTTACTTACACGTGTAGCGTTGTTGCTGCTTTAAGCCTTGGCATACATTTGGAGTATTAATTTTGTCCATTTTGGACACAAAGCGAAT
>NW_026018715.1:12944865-12952106 GCF_020466585.1 Dendroctonus ponderosae
TGTCTTTTTTAAAGACAAACATTTTTGAGGCGAAATACCCAAAAAGAAGTTTGTAAAAAATGAATCCGCCTCAACAATATAGAACTTATCTACAGTATAAAATATGTTCAAACTCTCATTAATTTCAAGAATTAAAAAAACCAGTTGATGAGCCACATTAAAAATGTTTGCAGACTAAAGCTGGGCCACTCTGTGCAATTTTATTTAACTTTTTTTGGCCATTTGCAAGCGACATGATCCTTCTCGGCTTCGGGCTTCATCTGCTATTCTGTACTGCTGCAATTTTTGTTTAGTTCTTGTTCACAAGTCTTGTTATTTCTTGCCGGATTTCCAAACACTGTTTTGTTGTATTGCACGATTCATCCAACCACTGACTTTATTGAGTCTGAAATAGAAGTTCCGTATTCGATGTTGGCATGAACATGCCCATCTTTTTCCCTGAGTACTTTCGGCGACACCCAAAAAGCCGTAAATCAAAGCAGCAGGAAAACGGGGCCAATTTATCTGAATCCGCTTCGTACTCACCACCTTTACCATAAATAAAAGTTACGGCAGAATAGAAATGTCTTGATAAGATAAACCCTTTTCAGCTGGTTCGGTGTTGAGCTACAAATTCGAAATCTTCGGTTTAAAGTGCGATGTTTCGACGGTTTTATTTCGCCACACATACGATGGAATTGAGTGAAAATTGAAATTGAATTGAAATAAAAACTGCGCTGTTTAAGATTTCCAGTTGCGAGAAATCAGCGGTAAGTGGAAAGCATGCGAGTTGAGACTCTGCTATCCAATTAAAATCCAAATAATAGAGAGCAGCAAATAAACTTCGATAGTAGAATCAAATTAATCCCGTACCATCCTCAATTCGACTGCACTAATCTGCAGCCAGTAACTACAGACTTTCGTTAGTAAGTTTAGGACGGCGTCTAAACAAAGTGGCGTGAAATTAAATCTGTTTGCGAATTTTTCCAACGGCAATTGTTCGCGGAAGAAATTTGTTAATTCAGTTTTGCTCAACAAATTTTAATCACCGTGAAAATAACGAGGGAAAAGAATGCGGTGCAAAGTTTTCAGGTTGTTTGCAAGAGAAAAAGTAGCAAAAGTGAGGATTTTTCAGAGTTTACTGCTAAAGAGTGCTCCCGAGCAAGACGCCGGTTTTCCTACTGATGAATTGAAGTTTAATTAATTCAACCAGACGGAAAATGTGAACAGGCAAATGAAAACCTGCCGATGAAGAGATTGGTAAAAAGCTGTAGGCGTTTTTCACGCCAACACTCTACAGAATAAAAAAAATAAATAAAATTGCCACAGCTTTTACCGTATCTCCAGGCTCCCATTTCTATTAGCCAAAAGTTAATTTATTTGCCAATTAACTAATTAGACAGACATCTGAACCCCAACTAGCAAAAAAACACAAAAATCCTCTTAAAAAGTTTAGGTTTATGACGCTAGGGAAAGTGAGTTTTATGGCGGGCATCTAAAATTGGCCGGCAGATAAAACCGACATAAACCGAATTAGAGGAGTTGATAGAAATAAACGTGCATGTCTGCCTTGATGGTGATGAGAAAATGTTTCTTTCATAACAGTAAACTGGAAAATTTTGCCCGGTCCGAAGCTCTAGTTTGAGACGAATCCTTTCAATAATCGAACCTTCAATTGCTATTTGCTTAAACATTTTTCCCAATTTGTACATACTTTCCTGACTGTGTTTCAATTCCAAATCAAAATTAATTCCTGGGTTTCAGTCATGTATTGTCTCTATTTATCAATTAAAATACGTTTCGGTGTATTTTTCCACCGTCATCAGTTTTTCTAAAATAATAGATATTTAAAAAAAATTTCATTAATTTAAAAACCAATCACAGTTCGTCAACAGCCTCATCATATCACACACAAAAATACATCACAATTGCAACACTTTAAAACATTCTAAAATTAATTAGGCCTAACAGGTGATTAGTCAGGACAATCAATTTTGGGAAGAGACTAGAACTCTTCGTTCAGACACTTAAATATTTTTACTTACATGTGTAGCGTTGTTGCTTCTTTAAGCCTTGGCATATATTTGGAGTATTAATTTTGTCCATTTTGGACACAAAGCGAATGAAATATTGTTTATATTTATTTCTTTTACTTTCAGCTATTTTTCTTTGAATTCTGAGAATATTATTTTTGGTTTGCAAAATTCTTTAATATACCCGGTGTTAGTTAATATTCTATGTTTATTTCATTTAATTAATGTATCATATACTGAGCTAAGATTGTCGGTATCCGATCTGAAATTCATAGCATTGTTATGTTTTTTAATCTGTATCATTTCATGGACTCTTCTCTTATTATAATTACTCTCGTTAATCAGTATTTTTGTGTTATCAAAATCAAAATTATGCAACTTCTGTTGTGCATGCTGTGCTAATGCTGTACCATTTTCGTTATTTTTTCTTAGGCTATACTTATGTTTGTATATTCTTTTCTTTAGATATTGTCCTGTTTGACCTATGTATGTGTTATCAGAATTCAAACAGTCTATTTTGTAAATTACATTAGGCGTGTCTAACTTGTCAATCCTAGGTTTAAATTTGGTGAAACATTCATTTGCTAAGGTGTTTTTAGTTTTTTCTGCTATGTTGATTTTATGTGGTTTGAATATATTTTTTATTTTTGTGTTAATTTCCGGAATATATGATAATGATATATACTTGATATCACCTTCTCTTCTTTTATTTATGTTTTTCCATTTAAAGTGTTGCAATTGTGATGTATTTTAGTGTGTGATATGATGAGGCTGTTGACAAACTGTGATTGTTTTTTAAATTAATGAATTTTTTTTTAATTATCTGTTATTTTAGAAAAACTGATGATCGTGGAAAAATACACCGAAACGTATTTTAATTGATAAATAGAGACAATAAATGACTGAAACCCAGGAAGTAAAATTGTTCAGCCCCCGCTGGAAAATGTGTACGAGTTAGTCACCATCCTGTAAACAAACAGGGCAAATAGCTGCAGAAAAAAGCAGCATTTAACCGAATATCTGCTGGCATGATGATGTTTACCAGCTTGAAGTCGATCCATATGCGAAAATGATTTTTCGCGTCTCAAATGCTAATGAGTTAAGGGAAAATGATACGGTTTCGATGCGAACACAAACTTCAAAAGAGTATCTGGGAGTTATTTATATAACTTCCAGACATACAATTTTTTCTCTTGGCCTGTATTGCCTTTGAGAATACGGATGAATTCAGCAATTATCCTTCTTGAAATTTGTCTCCTTTTCCCTAATGAACTCTTTAGAACACTCTTTTTTTCCCTATAATATTTTATATCGCAATGAATGTATTCCGAACAGATAATTCGCGCTCATTTACATTATTTAAGCTCGTCAATGTGACGGTCCTTTTAACTTATTAAAACGTCCTGCGGTGCATAACAAAGCAACAAAAGCGGTTTGATTAAAATGTAAAATTGGTTTTACACTTTAACATATTTAATTATGCATTTGGTGCCTTTTAGAACCGTTGCGCGCTAAATTGAATTTTAGTGCAAAAGGAACAACAAATGCCATTTTATTCCAATTACACATTTCAAGGGATTATATTCGTTGAACGCTTTAAATGACTGGTTTTGCTGTTGAGTTTCAATTCTCGTTGCTGTTGCAATATGTTTTATGCAAACCAGCATAATTGAAATGTAATTAAACCGGCCAAAGAAAGCATTTATTCTATAAAGAAAAAATCGGCGAAAAAAATGTGCAAAACCAAAGGCGCCGATGATCAATGGAGATAATTTGAAATTTGATGTGAAAAAATGAGCAACGCCCAACTGACAAATTATCGGTCCAACGTTAAACATCAGATTAGAGTAATTAATTGCGTAGGCAAGTTATGATTTTGCGGGCAATAAAATGTTGAGCTTTAACTTAAAGTGTACCATAAATCATCCCAATGGTTATTAATGGAAGAACGCACAACCCGAGCGAGGTATGTATGCGTGCCGTTCGCTTCCTGGATATTTAAAACTAAATTCCTTTCCCAAGATTTACTATGCTAATTTGAGTAATATATCGATTCACTCGGGAAAATTTTCAAATTCAACAGTGGATTCGTTAAGCACAATTACTCCCAATTAGAAACTTTGGTGACCGAAAATCCAAACTACATCAAGATGATTATGTGTCAGCAATTTGGAAACCATTAGCTGAGACGAAGCGCCTCTCTTAGCCCAACAAACGCGTTAATTAACCCTTATTTGTCTGAAGCGAATTCCGATAATAACCCTTTTGCGATAGAAGGGCACGGGTTTGATTGCGTTTTATATGGGCAAATGAAGCACATCCAATAGAGAACCGATTTGATGGGCTGTTGAAACTTTTTTGATCTACCAATCTTGAGCGAGCTTTCAGTCCCACATGCAAATCAGGTGAGAATATTGAATGAGGCAGATATGCGGAATATGAACTTGCAGTCGTGAGATAATAAACGGGTAAAATTAGATTTGGGAATGGGTTAAAATTGCGACGGGGATGTGCCTGATGCGGGAGCTTTTGCAAAGTATTCATTAGTTATTAGTAAAATTCGTTTTGTTTTGGATTGGTTTTGACTGTTTTGGTGTCTACAAAATTTGTTGCCTGTATGGACAGTAAACAGTGCACAGCAATAATTGTTCTGCAAATGAAAGTGATTTTTTGATTCTGCATTCAGTTGGGAACAAAAACTATGTTTTGGATTTTTTTGCTAACACGCACAGTTTTTGAGTAAAAAAATTAAAACGGTGGAAATGTCCGAGAACGCAACTGCAATTCTAAGCGGTTGATATTTTCAAGGAGAAGTGCACGCCAGTCATTTTTATGCAAGTAAAAAGAATTTTTAAACTCTGAAGTGTATTGGGGATGAAAACTTTGTTTGGAACTTTTCAGTCAAAAAAACAGTGCTAGAAAATGATTTTGCTGCAAATTATTTTTCTTGTCTCTTCTACCTTGAATTGGCAACAATACAAGTACACAGTTTTTAATTAACAAAAATTACAATTAGGAATAGAAAAGCTCTTTTGGGCTTTTTCGCTCAAATCAACAGTTTGTGACTTAAAAAAAAACGTTGTCTTGTGCAAAAAAAACGACCGCAATATTTTGCTGTCCGGAACCAAAATGCTCTTGTGAGCTCTGGAGAAGAAAAAATTAGACCATACTTCATTCAAGTGCGTTTTTATAAAAATCTTTAGACGCGGTTTCAATTAAAAAATCGTTCGTCTCCATGCACAACTTGCTTCGTTCGCACATCTGGCGGTTCCAATTCCAATGCTTTAAAAGTTTTATATGCGTGTAGTTTCAAACAGTTAAAGCAACTGCCGTAAAAACCACCTTTCATAAACTACCGTTCTGGGCATGCAGTAAAGAAGCGGAACAAACCTCATTTTACCTACTCTAAAACTACCCGAAGTCGAACTGATTTTAGGGCCGTGTTTAACAGTTTCACTTTATGTCTTTTGACGCATGTTACAGTTTAAATAAAGACTTAACTAGAAGCTTCCACCAGTTATAGTCAAAGTTTTGGATTTACGATTGACTTCAAGAAACTATTTGCATTTAAAAAATAGTGAAAATGCGAACTTTTGGAGTTACTTCTGATCAACCAGATGCTTGTCGTTAGCAAACCCCTTAATTTATCACTCGTCTAACGTTAAATTTTGCGGTGCAAGTAAGAACTGGGATAATGGCTGAAGGCTTCATAAAGTTATGCGGAAAGTTTCACTTATCATCCTCCTTTAATATCACTAAAATATATCACGTCCTTTTTCTACCACAGCGAGTGAGCAAGGATAGGCACAAAGTGCAGATTAGCCAAACTGGGTGAGTTCCATTCAGGCAACTTGGAAAGTTGCCCGAAAACAGAAAAAAGTTTCCATCACAAATAACAAATGAGTTGCTAAAGTTTTCTTGAGAGTATTTTCACTGTTTATAGACTTCGAAGGTTCTCAACAACAAGCTTCTGCTGCTGCTTTTGAATGAAGCGAAACATTTTACAGACTTGCTGGGCCTTTGAGATAAAAACTGTATAACTCGTAAAAATCATGAGATAAAGTAGCAAAACTCTATTTGATTACTAAGCTAACTTCATCAGCCAGCGCTCTTTGTAATATTTTGCTAATTATATTTCTTTGCCAGCAGTTTGCTGTGAATGGAAGCAGGATAGAAAATATTACTAATTAAATATTGTTGAAACATCTTAATTAAAAACTGGTTTTGCCGCGGAAATTTGTTAAGAAATTTAAAAAGAAGACAAAGTGATTTAATTGGGAAATGCCTGCAATAAATCTGAATAAAAACAGTTCCGGGAAACCGGGCAAAAGTAGCAAAGAACAGAAGTCAAAACTGTAATTTTTGTGGGCATTAAACAACCGCACAAACCCGTATATTTTCATTAGGCTTAAACTGCTTCCAATCGCCGCAAACTTAGTCTAAAATTAAAGTTTCCGGCAAACTGTTCCTGATTACTAAATGAACTTGCTTACGCAGCCCTCTCACAATAACCGGCTAATTATATTATCAAACTCCAACTTTGTTCTATCCCATAATAAATTGAAAGCGGACAAACTTTGTCTATGAATCACGGTTAATCAAATAAAGCGCAAAGTGGTGCACGAACATCGATATTTTGAAGGGTTGCAAAGCAATGAAGAAATAAAATCGGGTTGATATTATGTGCAAAAAAACTGCTCGGATCTGTTACAAGTAATTAATTGAAGCTCTTGAACAATAAATATGTGATTTTCAACCATTCAGAACCGCACTAACCAGATATGCAGACCAAATGAGCCTCATATATCACGATTCTCTATCGCTATGGTGTTTATAGAATGAACTTTGGCCAGCATAGGACAGAAGCAGCAATTGCACGCCCGCAAATCGGATTTATCGATACTGAGTCGCATTTTGAAACTGTTCTGGTTAATGGTGCTTGGCTTATTTATGCGATATTGAGCAGAGCAGCCGAATATGTTTAAATAACATCAAATTTGTATGTAGTCGCTTAGTTAGTCTTGATGTAAATAGAGTAAACTTATCAGCAACTTCCTTAAACCCACTTGGAAGATAAGTAGTTTTATATTACACGGGGTAATATTGAAATCCTTTCCAACCCCACAGGCCTTAAACTAAATTAGAGTTTCCCGGAAACTCTTCTAGATTACCTTATTCTATCAGCCTATTTACAACCTCTCGCAATATGTAGCTGATTATATTACCGCA
>NW_026018715.1:12952547-12958787 GCF_020466585.1 Dendroctonus ponderosae
TGCGTTTGTGTGATCAATCTGCATACGCGCGAGCTTGCTTTACATTGTGCAATTAAAACGATCGGTTAATCTTAATCTCGTTGGCACGAATTTGCAAACTATGACAAWTTATTTCATGTTYATCTGCGCCAAACTAGCAGATTTAAACATCTAAAGGACAAATRAAGACAGCTTCTAAACYTTGCTGAATTTTGGATCGAGCCAATGTTTTTTCGAGTCCTTGTCCTGACGATTTTCCCGACTTGATTSCTTTGGACTTTTTCTCTGGGGACAACTTGACAATTAAGTTTGTGATTCAACAGTTGAAGCTATTGATTTTGGCGGTTTTAAAAAAACATGTTTTTATTCAAAATTGAGTTAAATAATTGGCGTTTTCTGCAGAATCGTTAATTTATTGAAATTGTTTGGAAAACGTACGATTTTCTATAAAAACTGCATCTAGGAAAATTGCAATCGCTTGAAAATCCTGGAAATTATGATGATTTTAAGGTCAAGAGAACATCAGATTGTTTGCAAAGTATATTCTCGACACTTTGCAAACGACGAACATAAAAACTATGATTTTTTTTTCTAATGTTGGAAATTTTCGAATTTTAAAAAACGGTTTTTGGGCAAATTTTTCACTTAAGAGTCGAATGTATTCCAAAATTTCACTTTTCAATAACATCGTTTTGTTATATAGTTTCGGAGAAAATGGAGTTTGGAGTTAGAGAGACTTAAACTGCTATCCACATTGTTTCCACACTAATTTGCCCATAATTCCGCAAAAATTTTCCAGAATTTGTTGTTATAGAAGCTTTTTTGCTCTTTTTACCTTGTATTTTTATACAAATGTTGCCCACATTTTCAGGAGAACCTTGCATAAATGCCTAAAGTTACACCTTCAGAGAACAACATCGTTTATGTAAAACTAGTTGAATCTTCAATTAGGAAAATTTGTGAGAGTTTTTTTAAATGCAATCAACTTCATTGCTTCACTCTTAAGAACTCTTAGTTTGAATCTTAAGTTTAATCACTCTTAAGTTTGAATGCATATAAAATTCCGCTCATGTTAAAGACCTGAAATCAACCTCCACCTTACATCTAGAGAGTCCCACCTAAATCCAGCAATTGCGTGTTTTTACTGTTTCCTAGACTTTTAACTTAATGGCCGAAAGCTTTGCGAGTACTCGGTTAACTTTCCGGCAACTGTTGTCGAATTTGTTCAACTTCTTGAGGCTGACACTTGAAACTGATGAATGTTTGTAGATCAACATAATAAATTGCAGCCGGGGCTGCAGCTTTTAAATTTTGCATTTAATGCTGGTGTATTGCGCTATTTGAAAAGCTTTTAAAGCCATTTTCCGCTATGGAAATTGCAATGTTTCGCTTCTTTTCTACGCAGAAATCACATGTTATTTATATAAATTTGTGTTAACTGATAGTCATTAATTATATGAATAAATTAATTGAATAACCCGAAACAAGCCCATTAATTCCAGTTAAAGTTCCATCTAGCACTCAAACACTAATTATAACGTATATTTATCGGTAATTTGACTAGTGAGATAACAATACTGTTTGTTAATAGAATGTTTTTGACTATTGCTGTTATTATTAGTATTAAATGATTCACATTTTCATCGTTTTAAATGAATTCTAATAGAAATACGCATTTTTTGGGTCATTTTCCTACCAGAAAAATAAGCAAAAGTACATTTTAGGTGACTAAAGTTAACGCAACTTTAAAGAGCATTAAAAAGTTTTCATATGAAAAACTGATTGCTGATGTTCGCCCAACCACCACCATAGTCCCATAACTTCATGACGCACCCCACACAAAAAAAATGTTCAGCTGAACATTTCGACGCGTCGCAATTGCCGAGATTAAGTTTTTCTCCGGCAAACTGAATTTGCAGCATCTGCCAGAACAAAAGTCTTATTTTTCTTCGGGTAATCCAATTTTGTTGCGGTCTAGAGACGTGAATATTTTCCTAACAACGTATTTGACCGGAAACATCGAGATAATTCCATCCGCATTTGGCTTCTGCCGGAACGGGAGAACGTTTGATGAATATTCTGCAATGTTTGTTTGGATTCCATCCATTGAATTTCCATGTTAATTTCCCCAAAAACTCACCAAAATTTTAAGTAGTTTACCTTAAATAAAAGCCAAAATAATCGACTTGGTTCATGATAACTGAACAGAAACCCACAAAGGCACATGGCATTTGTCTAGCTATCAAAATGTTAATCTTTCCGGGCGCTAATCGCATGAACTATCTGGGCTTAAAACCCAATTACACATATTGCAAAAGAAACAAATTAATCTTGCAGAGCAAGCAATAAAACTGAAACCGTTAATGGCTTTTAAAAGTTGCTGGTAGCTAAATGATGGCCTGGCTTAGACGACAATTAGCCGGCAGCTTTTTCCTTCGGTTATGAGCAGGAAAATTATAGTCAACCAAAAAGTGTCACATGTAATATAATTGTGATTAAGTGCTTGTTAAAACTCGGCAATTTCCTTTTTCGGAAACGTTACATCGAGGATTAAAGCGGCGGTAGCAGTCGTTAATGGATTGCTTCCTTTTAACATAATCCGTCCATTTCTTTGCTTCTATCATTAAGGGCTTTTTTCGAATTTGGGAATCTGCTGCAGATTTTTAATCCGCAAAGAACTCTGAGATTGGAAAATTGAATGCGTAATTGAAAAATGGTCGCAGTAAAGCGCTTCAAAGCCCAGAAAAGTGTCCTTTTATAAATTTATTTTACGGTTATCTTAACTCTGGCAAACGGTTTGAAGTGTTTTTTTTTCTATTCTAGGTGTCGTTTTTCTCCACCAGTCCTGAGCTGAGCAACAAGCAACGTTTCGAATACTTTTCGCGCACAATACCATCCGATCATCACCAGGCGAAAGCCATGGTCGACATCGTCATGCTAATGGGCTGGAGTTACATTTCAATTATCTACGAGGAATCAAACTACGGCATTAAGGTATTATTTATACAAAACTGCTGAAATCCATCGCAAAATATCCTCAAATTGTTCCCGAATAACCGTTTTATTATAAATATTCCTGTGCTATTGAGGGGGGCCCACACCTTTATTGCGTTGGGGGAGCGAAGATTAGATGTAAATGTATTCGCTGCAATAAACTGAGCGCAATCTGAAAGAAACAATTTATTTGGCTGTAACACAATCCTCCCCTAGTCCTCTTATTCGGTTTAATTTTCTTTTGAAAGTTTAACTTCATTCAATGTTTTATTTAAGTCTATTTAAGACTTTTCTATACTGTAGCAAGGTTTCCTCAAATAAATGCACGTTCCAACTTTGGACCTAAACTATCAATTTTTGTGTGTGCATTGAAATATTATTGCGCAAAAAAAGCACAAAGTGTTCGATTATTCTGAATTTTAATTTGAGTATTAGTTAAGCCGTTCGTCCATTGAAGGAAAAGCTAAACCTTGTTTAAAACCTACTAAAGACTTATTTGAGCGAAATCCTGCCGTTCGTTAAAATCAGTTTGACACCAATTAAACTTTTGACCTGTTAATCCATTCTTGGCCGTATAAAAATTATAACTTTTATACTGAAACCTGGAACTTTTCGCTTAAAATGCAAATCGACACTAATTAACGTGAAGAGGCAAGAAGCAGGGCCCAAGCGAAAAACTCTCCTATAAGGATTTGCAATTTTCGGTACGACTCAAATCACAAAACGAAATAATAAAACGACGTTGTTAAATCATTTATACACGAACACGTTGGGCCGTAGATAAGGAAATCGCCGATAAAATTGTAAAACTATTCGCCGTTTTAGTGCAAAGAAACCAGTTTTTTTATCAGAAAAAGTTGTGTTTCAGCACGCAACTTGCACGGTGTTTTTGTATATTCCAATTTATTTCGAATAACGTAATGCTTCGATAAAGCCCTTAGAGCTGAATAAGCAATAATGGCACACAATACAACCCAAGCATACAGAAAATAGTGCCTTAGGGATCGACAATGACTGGGCCTTTTGTATATTTTTATCAAACCTACATTTCGTCTAGCATCTAAATTGCTTCGGTTAGTGAGAAGTCGTACTTAAGCATCTATTGACGGCTGGAAATGTAATTAGTGCAATCAGAATAACGGAGAGAAGATTTTCCTTTTGTCTCCGATGTTTTGTTACACGCCATAGAAGCCAAGTGAAGTTCAATACTTAGAGTAACACGGGAAAATAATAGAGGAGTTGGTGTTTGTAAATTAAATAAATGCAATCAGAAAGCAGCACAGAAGATTTTAAGTTTGTCTTTGATGTTTTGTTACAAGCAATTGAACACAAATGATTCAGTTTGCAGAAGCAATTGAAGGCCAGTTTTACATCTTCTTCAATCGCTTGGACAAATTGATGTGTGTTCATTGCTTGTAACTAACCAACAGAGACAAATTTGGAATCTTCTTATTTTGGAATCCTCTTGTTTAATATTACATTATAAAATGTGAGACTTCAATACAAAAAGACGATATAAACCACCTCGTTCAAAAAATTATGAAATTGTTATATATTTTTTGGAAAACCGACCAAATTTTGTCCATCTGGGATTTGTTTGGTATCCATTTTTGAAATAAATATTTAATAAGTTTAATATTTTCGAGTCACGAGCTTCGCACTTTTCCTTTTCAGGCTTTCGAAGTCCTCGAGGATTTGATGGTAAAAAATAAGATTTGCATCGCCGTGAAGGAAAAGCTGGTTAAAGATTCAGGCGTCGGAAATATATCTGTCTACGATAATATCGTGCAAAAACTTCAAACGAAACCCCGAGCCAAAGGTAGGTGATTTCCAGCTATTTCGCAAATTCAGTTGCTACAACATGCGAACTGATGACCAACGAAAAACACCGGTCTTTAAGGCCCAAATTGCTTTTTTTCTATTTATGATTAAAACACGCAGCAAATTTAATACATTTTGTTGCTGCGACTTTCAATGAACGTTGTTAAATCTCTGTTAATAGGCTTTTGGATACACAATCAAAATCGGATAGATGGAAAATCCGGCATTTATTACCGGTAAATTAAAATTATCGATCACTTTGCCGAAGTATTCCGGTTACAACGACTTGAAATTAAAATTTCAAATGGGGTTTACTTGCGAGCTGGAGTGTTTTTTTACAGCGTTCACCCTGAAAGTTAATGCACCGTTCACTGAGCAACGATTAATTAAATTTAAATCGAAATTAATTAATTACCGGTGTCCACAATAAACATTTGAAAAGGCATTTGCCTTTTCAGCTGCGTGTCTCACAATTGATGGGTTTCGCAAAAATTAACGATTCGCTTTGCCCCGAAGAAATAATTATGAAAACGAAAATAAAATCGCCGAACAGCCGAAAAGGATCACGTAGCGTTGAAAATGGAAAAGCCGAGCCGAATTTTAATCGCCCATGGCCAGATTAGTTGCAAAAAGTAATCAGGCCAATTTTCACGCCTTAGTTCGAATTCAAATCACATCGAAATCGAGACAAACAGCACTATTTAATTGTATGCAAATTGTATGTTTCAATTAGATTTCGCTCTCCACCCAGACAATTTCAAGCTTCAACTGTTGGTTGTAGGGCAAATCAAATTAATTCAATTTAAAAAAATCCTGCATTCCTTTCGAAATTGATTGCCGGATTGGCATAAAGTGATTTATTGAATTTCCCTGAAGTTCCCATTTTAGTAAAGTGGTTTATTTATTTAATTTTACAACCTTCGTTGGATTAACTAACTGAAAAATCAATCGGCTAATGGAGCTGGCTTTTAATTAATTTGCAGTGGCGCAGGTGCATATTTAAAGTATTTTTGAAATTAAACTATTAGTGTTATAATGAAAAATTGCAAGCAAAATACGAACCAGGCAACTAAAGTCGACCAGGAGAATAACCTATCGGCYCATTYGTATTTAATCTAAAACTCGATTGTGCTGATMAGGTGCTCTGTGCGCTCCTTTGCACGCCCGYGCCGCACTCCGCTACCCCCYAACCCTGTTAAACAAAGCCGTAATTTACGTAGMAATWTCGCTGCTTTTGATCCAGCGCCAAAYGCGTTATGGAGTAGCAGAATATCGGGACGASCTCCTTTCGAAATGGCCTCAAAATCTTATTGTATAATATTGAAATCCTYTCCAACCCCACAGGCCTTAAACTAAATTAGAGTTTCCCGGAAACTCTTCTAGATTACCTTATTCTATCAGCCTATTTACAACCTCTCGCAATATGTAGCTGATTATATTACCGCA
>NW_026018715.1:12959228-12961651 GCF_020466585.1 Dendroctonus ponderosae
TGCGTTTGTGTGATCAATCTGCATACGCGCGAGCTTGCTTTACATTGTGCAATTAAAACGATCGGTTAATCTTAATCTCGTTGGCACGAATTTGCAAACTATGACAAATTATTTCATGTTCATCTGCGCCAAACTAGCAGATTTAAACATCTAAAGGACAAATGAAGACAGCTTCTAAACCTTGCTGAATTTTGGATCGAGCCAATGATTTTTCGAGTCCTTGTCCTGACGGTTTTCCCGACTTGATTCCTTTGGACTTTTTCTCTGGGGACACCTTGGCAATTAAGTTTGTACTTCAACAGTTAAATGGCCTCAAAATCTTGCAAACATAACAGAACGTAAAATAGATTAAATTTTAGTAGCAATAGGGTATTTTTTGGGTTTTCTCCTCCACTGCTCCGCCCTTTATAAATTAGCTAAGAAGGTATGTGCAGAAAAAAATTTGGAAACGTCGACATTTAATTTATTCGCCCAATGAAGAAGTCGGCTGAATTTTCAAACATCCCGCAGGACATTAAAGGCAAAAGAGCCGATTTTTCTCTCGTTTCTCATTAAGAGATGATAAAAAGTGCGTTTCCATTTCGAGGGCTAAAAGGTGAACCGGATTATTCCATTTGCCTGGGGGAAAGTTAATTTGATACAAAAAGTGTATTTGGCCAATTGAATAAATTTTCACTTATTCCAACAATTTTGTTATTCGATTTTCGTCAGGACGAACGGCAAAATATTTGGAATTCATTGGGTTTATTTGAAGGAAGATCCCCACTGTCTCGGCATTATTTATAAAGGAGCAATCAGTTTTCTCTTATTTTTATCCCTGTTCCGTATGATATACGTGTTTTTCCTTGGAAGGTTTTTAACAAATGATGCAAGTGGCTAATTTTTCAGGTACATAAATGCACAGCAAGTAGAGAGCCATTTCGAGACCCGGAAAGTTTATAGATTTGTAACCGCAAGTTGAAAGTCCCACTTTAATTTCGTTAAAGTCCCGTAGGCACATCTAGCTGGGACTTGCCATTTGTCAAAAAAGAATTATAAATGTTCCTTCCGTTACTCCCTGAATTTTTGAGCAAATAAAAGACATCGCTTGAGTTTCCACTGCGTCACAGTATTAAAGTGTTGTGAAACTGCGTTTGTTGCTTCTTGCCCCTTTGTGTCTCTCATTGAGCCAGACCTATATTGGTGATTTTCGAGCAAAAATGCCCTGAAGTCCATAGGGAAATTTCCAGCCAAAGACACACAAAGCCTAATACTGAAATATTCGTCATTAAAAAATGAGCGGCGCCTTTTCATCATGTGTCAAATCACTAGTACAAAAGATAGCTCTCATTAAAACACCTCCAAATGACGCCCCGAAAACGAAACTTTACAAAAGGGGCCTAAATAATGTTCTTTGGCGGGCAAGGAGATGAGGGTAATTCCAGCAAGAGAAAAAGTGCAAAGCTTTTGATTGCCTTGTGGCCTCGTCTTAGTTGAGACGGATTTTTAATTAAAGTGCTCTTTGAACGTTCATTCTCATCGTCCCTAGATAAACCTGCGATATTTCGGTAAATTGTAAAATAATTGCAGGATAATATTTCTTAAACCAGCGGCTACATTGAATTAACTATGCAAAACAGTACCAATATTCAAATTGAACTGATGAAACTCATTTCAGTGCGATCGTCCATTTGTCAGGAAATTGAGTTTTTCTTAATAGTATTTGATCACTTCGGCCGGACGCACTTTGTGAATAAAAAAATTCAATTTCCTTAGGACATCATCAATTTTTTCGCTTGATCAGCCCGTTTGCTGGATTGGCTTTTTTGACCCGAGCTTACTTTGCCAATCGGCAAAAGCTGCGGTCAATCGAACGCTTTAAATCAGGAATGAATGATGAGGAAAGACATAAAAACTTTTACAGAAAACCCGACATGTTTTTGTTGATTGCAGGCTGTATAATTTTTGGGTCCGACCAAGAAGTGGCTGAACTGATGAAAGCAGTCCGTCGCTGTAATGCGACTGGATGGTTTTCCTGGATCGGGTCCGATGGATGGAGTGCCAGATCTTTGGTGTCGGATGGCAATGAAGCTGAAGTCGAAGGAACATTGTCTGTCCAGCCGCAGGCTAATCCAGTGCGCGGATTCAAAGAGTATTTTCTGTCGCTAAACGTAGAAAACAATCGCCGCAATCCATGGTTTGTGGGTGAGTGGCGAAAAAATCCATTAAAACTTTTCGCACGTTCCACTCAGAAGAATATCTCAACTGGAAAGCTGAAATTTACCACCAATCCAGACACGCACCTAATATTAATAACGCAATGTTTGAATCTAAATTCGGCGTTTAAACGATCCCCGAAGGTAAAATACCGTTTTCCTCTGTGGCGTATCGAACATATTTTGTTATCCAGGCGGTTTAATTAAAATGTTACCTGGAGGCGCGGC
>NW_026018715.1:12962650-12969131 GCF_020466585.1 Dendroctonus ponderosae
TCCACAATTTGCTTATTCTTAAATAAGCCGCCATAATAAGTTTCGCTTAAATCCGCTTTTGCGCCTTAAATTTGGGGCGTAAAACCCGCAAGTCGCAACTTTAACTATCTAATGTCTCTTTCCGTGAGAAACGCTAAGGAAATTGTCCAGTTGGAAGTTGATTACGGGTTTCAATGCTGAAATTTTCTCATTTTTAACGCTTTTACTATGTGAATATTCCCAGATTTTCCAAAAGCTTCATTGAAGTCCTCACAGGACAATTAAAACTAGTTAAATCCACAAAGAGAAAATTTATAAACGGACATGAAAGTCTTAATGGATTCTGGGAATGGTCGGAACTAAGAACTTTATTTGCACTCTTAAAAGCAGAACACGATTCAGGGAAAAGAGGTAATAAAATGATATTTCAGAGATTTTCCCATATCTGGAATAACGGCTTTTAGCATTTTATGTATTTGACTTCCTAGTGCTGTTTTGAATTGTTTGGAAAATTGTATGTTTTACTGTTTGGATTTTATGTGTTCGGAAGAATTGAGTTACATCTTCCGTACATATAAACAACATAAATTTGGCAGATTTTAACTCAGTTAACTGAAACATCAGCTCAATTGTCTCAGTTTGATCTTCAGATCCAAGAGGACTTTGATTTCTGAACTTCCCCAAGCCTTCATTTTGACTAATTTGCTAGCGAGTCTGGACCTGGATCGAAACTCCTTTCATTTTCCAAAAATAGCCGTTTCGACCCTTTCGTGTAAAGGTTTTTTGGAAAATTGAAGGAATTTTAATCCAGTCCGAAACCCGCTACCAGAACAGACACTTTTTAATAATCCCATTTTCAACCTGTGCACTTTGTTTTTTGTTAATCTCTATTTTCATGCGTTGCCTAGATATCAGATGCATCCAGATATTCATTGCGTAACTTTGCCAATTAGGTATTTGCAATATTTGATAAATTGAAGCGCTTTTATGGAATAAATCCGTCTAGATATATTGCGTGATGTTCCAGCATTTATTGCGATCAATTTTTCATTTTGTGATGAATGATGCCAGTGGAATAATGTGCAACTGTGTTTGACTTGTCTGGATTTTTGTAGAAATATTCGAAACAACACCTGAAGAAAAAGCTGATTTTTGGAGCCCAAAATCAAACATTAATCCGAAACTATTCGCTTGCTAACGGACTTGTGAACAAATTAAGTCTGCGGTTTCCATTACCCCGATCCAATCGAGTCGATTTAATTTTTAATCGATTACTCCTATCCATCGGAAATTGATTCAAATTGCCGATACATTGCCGAGCAGCTGCTCCGAACGAAACCTAATACATTTAATGATATCGAGAAGACAATGTTCCCGACTTTCTGAAGAAATTGTGTCTATTGGATTATTGCCGAATTTGTCGCCCTAAATGGATTTTCTTCAGCTCCGTACTTGTGGGTGTGTGTCATTTATAGCGACTTGAAACAAATGATTCGTGCTTCAAAATCCGGCCATAATACCGGAAAACTTTGAGCTGAATCAACAGAAACACCCACTAATCTGCATAATTTTGCGATGATTATTCACGATACTCAGCACGTTTCACTAATTTCCATAATTTGGTCATCACCAGGTTCAGGGGCTTACGTACAAACACCACTGAAAATCGTCTTAGCATTATTGCTGCGACGTAATCCAGCCAAATGTCCAGGAAAAGCATGTTGATTTGGAAAGTAGTTCTAATTCAGCAACGATCCAGCGAGTCGAAACTTGTATTCCGTTCGTTTATGTACTGGCATCAGCTTCCAACTAATTTCCGAACTTCCTCCGGCAATTAAAGTGGACATTGAAAGTTTCCATTTCGCTTCAAAATGCGCTTTCTACTTTAAAAAGTTTACATCGGATGAGTTTATGCGCTCTGAAAATTAAATAAACTTCTTGAAACCCTGACGATCGTTCGAGAAATAGTCAAAGAATAATTTCGAAAGATTCACCGTTATTAGTTGCAACGACTAGAACAAATGAGGCAAAAAAGCTTCGCTTTGTAGCATAACTTGGCTAGCTTTTCAAAGTTTCAATGTTCTGCAAATTAAGCCGACTATTCCCAAGTGGACCAACATCGGCTTTGATCTCGACGAATTATATCCAGTAAAGCAAACAGCAAGGAATTTATTAATTTTTAATATTCTGGATATTGTTGTGAGGATGGTTCATTGAAAGTTCACCCAAGGCGCCATATTTTGCAAAAAAATTCGGTTTGGAATCTGGCTTTGCAATCGTTCTAAAACCTAAACAAACGATTTTCTTCTTCAAAAAATCGAGCTTTTCTTGCTTTAAAAAAGTCGAGCTTTGATATTTTGGAATGATAGCAAAACCGCTAACCCAAACACATTTTTCTTGCAAAATATCGCATATGTGGGCGAACCATCATCGGGAAGCGATCCTGAATATTCGTCAATTTCTTCCCCAAAAAATCTACTATCAGGAAAAAACGCTACTAAAAATGGTTCAAATGCGCTTAGTAAAAATACAGGGAGGTTTCTTCTAGTGTCCTGTAAAATCAAAGAAGCAGCAACTGCAAACTCTAAACTTGCTGAAATTTAACCAAAGCATGCATAATTACAAAGAAAATATTTCGTTTTCAGAGTTCTGGGAGCATCACTTTTCATGCAAATACCCGAACAGCTCCAAAACTCCCTACAATATTCGCTACACGAAGAGTTGTACAGGGCGTGAAAAACTAACCGAAGACAATACGGTGTTTGAAGATCAGCTCCAATTCGTCTCGGATGCAGTAATGGCTTTTGCGTATGCCATCAGGTGAGTTTTTCGCTTTTTTTCGCGAATCATCCACGTACCTGAAAACATTATATTCACCGAAAGCGCATTTATTTATCAATCTGCTCGGGAAGTTTGAACAGGTTCGCTCTACTTGACCGGAAATAAAGCCGATCCATAAATCTTGCGCGGAAATCAGAAACTTTGAACGATACCGAACTATTTGTTACCTGTTTTACGGTTTTCAGTTTCAGTTCATTTTCAGTGCCCCTTTTTTTGCGTGAAGCTCTACGGTGATCCGTAAAGCCTCCAATGACTAGGAGCAGACGTTTCAATTTTCCGTTGAAAAATGAACAGTGATTCGCATTTTTAAGCTGAAAACTATCGCGTGTTGAGAGAAAGTAATGACTTTATCAAGGGTGTGAGTCAAAGGAGGCAGACTAATAAATATGTGTGGTAGAAAAAGACGGACGACCACTGATGTGTTGAGGCTGACGCGTGATGCTTTACCTCGTGCTCTTTCTAATACACGCGTTCAAATAACTGTTCCGTTCCGGTTTCGGTCCAAATATTTTCGATTCAGTTCCGGTTCCGGTTTTATTTCGGTCTCAAAATCTATGTTTTTTGTACGGTAAATACAATTATAAGAAGTAAGTATAGAAGATTGGAATCAACGTAAGGACACAAACAAAAATTAAGTTAATCGTGGAATTTTTGAGTATTTTTACTGAGTTTTCTGTTCAATCATGTTCTCATTTTCCGGCGTGATTATCGGTTGGGGCCAGGAAAAATTAGCCGTAATTGATGGACAGCACTTGTAGAAAGAATTACAAGCCCTAATTGAGCATCTGTGTGGGCACGAAAATCGACTGCCGTGATGATTGAAACTGATAAGCGTGGAAAAAAATCCCTATCAAAAATATTACTTTCCTTTCACCGAAAATTCCGTTTCGTGTTTCCTGTGATCATTTATGACAAGCGGAATAGTCGGTTCAAATGAAGAAAAGCCAGGGTGCGTGTAGTGATTTATTTTTCGGTTTATGTCTGTCGATGCCCCGCCTGTGTATATCGCAAACGCTCTTTTATTCTGGCGACTTTTTCTTCTGCAGATCGACTTCAGGGAGCTCTCAATAACTGAATAGATAAAGACGCTATTGACGGCCGCTTTTCATAAAAACGGCGATTTTAGTGCCGCATCCGCATGAAAATGTTCTGAAGAAAACTGCGGAAGTAATCGTTTCCTGAGCAGAAATGCCAGATTTCATCGGAGGAAATTTTCGGTGTGGATGAAAAAGTTGATGTTTTTGCCGAAAATTTTATAAATTAATACACCCGTTTTATCCACCGTTATTTAATCAAAGAGCCAACAAAAGCTCCCCGGGGGATTGAATGAAAATAAATTTGTCAGCGAGATTTAATTTCCGATATGATCAACATCTCTTTTCCGCTTTCCTTATCTTTGCCTGTTCTCGCCCCAAAGCAGCAACAACTTTATTATTAACGCACTTATCAGAGGAACTTCTGTTTACAAACTGGGTTTTTCACATGAAACCGACCAAATAGTCAGCCGGAATAAGCCCTTTGGTTCACACTCAGAAAGAATGATTGTGATGGTTGAATAACTGTTCGTTACGGGTATTTTCCTCTCAAGTTGTGGCAGTTTTGGAAATTCAGTGTTTTATATATTTATATGGCAGGTTGAAGGGATTTGAGCGAACAAATACTTTCGACAGCATTAAAATAAAAATAGCTCTTGGCTGTTGAGTATTTTATCAATTTTGTTATCCAAATCCCCTTAAACTGGGCTGTTATTCGCACGTCCAGTTTTTCTGCAATATTTCACTTATATTCCGCAATTTTACGATTTCTTTTCGCCCTAAAACCGGCGATAAATTTCGCAGATCTTCCGCTTTATCATTTTAGGACAAACGCAGATTTTCCTTCGGCCCTATCGATTTCGGAAAGCAATAATTTGCCGAAGGATGCGGTGTAAAAAAGGATTTGTCAACTAAAGGGTATGTTCGAACGACGAAAGGGGTTTTCGGGAAATAAATCTTCTGGAAGAATACGGTTTAGCAATTAGGAAAATGAAAACCAAGGAGCTTAACTGAGAATATTTCCTTTTCATTTCAGAGATCTTCATGCCGATTTTTGCAAAAAGCCTGGTTTATGTGATGCAATGAAACCAACTAATGGCACCGATTTGCTGAAGTATTTGCACAAAGTCAACTTCACTGGTAAGCGATGCAAAATTGATCTTCCCTTAAAGGCAAACTAAAATCTCCGATCAAATGTAAATAATCCAGGTGTTTTTAAGCAGCGTTTTAATATGCAGAAGCTTTTTGCCGTTAGGGAAAGAATCGCAAAACTTTCAAATAATGAGATTTGAGTGAGAAAAACCGCAAAGTTCCTTTTGCGAAAGCCGCCCTTTGATTTTTTAGATCATTAGGCAGGGGTCAGAAAGTTTTTCGAGCGGGAATTTTCATTTAACAGAGTGCTGATCCCAACCAACTTACGTGAAGTCGAAAGGTTTTTTTAGTAAATCCCGAAAGCTGATGGCATCGCAGGTTATTATTTTTAAAATGTGTCAAAGGAAAATTGGAAAGAACCGCCTTTGGGTATAAATGGACAAGGAAGGCTCTGATGAGGCAGAAAGTTTCACTGTTTTTGATTAACATTTTGTGTGCTGTTTACGCGAAAATCCAATGCAATTAAACACCTCGATGATTTTCCGTTAAGTACCCAACTACAACTAGTTCAGAAACAAATCTGGTTGCATCCCAAAGCCAAATTGGCTCGGTAACAACCCAATTATGGCCCGGAAACTTATTTTAAACTTGGTGCTCTTAACCGTAAAATTGACCAAATGACTGCTATATCCGTTTGGATGGAAGCTGCGGAAACACCACAACTACTTTCGGCCAAACTTTTTAATGGTAAATCTGTTGAAAGGGACAATTCACTAAACTCGCGAAACGATGCCGCAACGTTCACTTCCCCGGGAAGTTTAACGATGTTTTCAGCTCATGAATGTCTGAAGAGTTTGATGGAAATTTTCATAAATTTGGGACAGAAAAATTGAAAACCGTATGAAGAAGCAAATATATGCTAATGAGCCAGCGCTACTCGGATAATTTTGCAAATACATTGTGGAATTGTGGGAATAAATTAAGCTGCAAGCAGGCATAAGTTGTCCATATGTAACGCCAGGATTTTTCTAAACTAGGTGGATTTTGCCTCTGTTAGAGCCGTAGAAGTTCCGAACCCTTCCGATCTCAAATGCCCAACAAACGGGCGGTTGTTTGCTGTTTGTTAGCCCCCAAAATGGCGAAGAATCTATGACTCGATAACAATTTAAAAAATCGCTTATTTCTTACATATTCAATTGAATATCGTCTAATAAAGCAATTTATTTTGGGACTTAAAACCCGCGGAAAATGTATTTACTGGTCTCACTGAAAATACTTTTTCAGTAAAAAAAGTCGTTGATATTCAATAAGAACTAAAAATTTTGTAGATAAGTTCTATATTGTTGAGGCGGATTCATTTTTTACAAACTTCTTCTTGGGTATTTCGCCTCAAAAATGTTGACAGAATTTCCTCACGTCTTTTATTACAGATTGATAAATAGTGCTCCTATTTTGCAATAAGAACGAATTATTTATTAAAAAGTAATCAAGAATCTTCAAATCAAGAAATTTCAAATTAATTTCTCTACTAATTG
>NW_026018715.1:12969370-12973446 GCF_020466585.1 Dendroctonus ponderosae
GCGAAATAGGAGCACTATTTATCAATCTGTAATAAAAGACGTGAGGAAATTCTGTCTTTTTTAAAGACAAAAATTTTTGAGGCGAAATACCCAAACAGAAGTTTGTAAAAAACTAAAAATTTGCACAACAAAATCCGTTTTCTTAACGAGAAAAACTGCGTAAAACTTTAAATTAAATGTCGGTTGGATGTAAATATGGCTTTTGATCAAATTCCTACAAAACCGGACTGAAGTACGGTCAAACAAAAACTTGCGAAAAACTATGCTAAGTCAAAGCGTTCATCTATTTCATTTTCGGAATGGAAATTGCATGGAAAATTTAAAAACTCCCTCAATCCATTTACGTTTGGGTTTATTGAAATTGCTTTTTAACGCAATTGCTTTTGCGCAATTTTAGATTCTCAATTTTGTAACCGAATTGCATCGGTTTGTTGGCCATGGAATGGCGCTTTGTGCAGGGAGCACGAACGGAATTAAATAAATAACAAAACTACCTGACTGTATATAAAACTCCATATTTTCTGTGGATTTGTTTCGGCCAAAGTAATGTATCTATCCAGACAGTTTGTTGCGACTTTCATGGGCGAAGTTACACGTTATAAAACTGTCAATAGAATGAGTAACTCGCGTAACAAAGTTATGTTTTCATATCTCTTCTGAGCCAGAAGGTATAAAATATTCCATTACGAAGCATCAGTAAATTGGATATATGGATTGCGTGGTGGTCGCTCATGCATTATGTATTAAAAATGATAAATTGAAATGAGCTTTTTAAGCGATGCCCATAAATGTTTACTAGGATGAATTATTGAGGCTTTAGTTTCGAAATGAAAGTCATGCTTTTCTCCCGGTCGAATTAGGTGGCACCAATTAACTAAACACCACACTAAACTATGTAATAATTTTCAATAAACCACCAAGTAAGTGAATAAAGCATCATTAATCTTAGTCAATGCCGGTCTATGTAGAAGCACATTTTAAAAGCCCTTGAGGGCAATCCGAGCAGAGCTATGAAAGTAGCATAAACATAACTAAATCTTTATTAAAACGGGTGCTCTGGAGAATTGTAATGCAATACGTTTTTATTATTGGAAGAACAAAGCAAAAGTGTATACGTGAGGAGCGTAGATTTTTATTAAAACCCGCATTTCGCTTAATAAGCTGCAAAGTTTTATTTTTATTATTTTTGCTTGCGGTTTAAACTTGTTGAAAACAGCGCTACTTTTATTGTCCCTAGTGAATTGTAAAAAGATCGTGTGATGAAAAATTCAACAGATTTTACGTCGGTTTTCGTTTCGTGAAGACGTAAAAAACCCACAGAATCCTTCCCTATTCGCCAACTGGGAAATGTTAACAAAAACTTCATTTTCGGAATATGAATTGTCGGTGTCCAACGCAGTATTTTCAAGAGAAAATGTGAATTTGCTTATCGTAATAGAAAATGTTTTTAAACACTGTTATGCCTGCAGGGGTTGTCGCGATTTTAGGTCTCAGTGGAAAACAGTTTCTTCCTGACGTTTCGCAAGCACGAGTGGCGTGTATCTTCAGAGGTGGTTTGAGCATCAAGCCCAAAAAAACCAGCTATTTTGGCTTCGTTGCATTCGCTTGTTCCGGTATTAAAATAAATCAACCTCCTGCCTTGTCGCAGGCGTGTCGTTTCCAACACCAACTCTCTTAAGTTTGAGCCATAAAAGTGTGGCAACACGGAATTGTGTAACCTTGCCCCCATTTGTCTACAATAATGTAGTTGCACAACTTCCCTTTTTACGATTAGAACTTTAATCTCAGTTATAACCTTTATTGTGCAGATAACGGGGAAAATGCTTTTCCGAGACAAACAGGAAATGTTTCTTCGCAACTGCAAAGAGCAGCTGGATTCGGCTGGATCCAGTTGTGCCACTTATGAAATACGTGCTTTTAAACCAAAGTTTTCCTCCCAGCCACGTTTGGTATTTTAGTGGCATGTTTCTTCACTCTGGCTTATTAAACTACGAGGAGCTTGCACTTGGCGATTATGTATTACTTTAGAACATGTTTGGAAGGGTTTGATGAACGATCTTCGCATTTTCATTTGGGAAAATGTTATTGATATGTAAAGAAAAAATGTAAAAAACGGGTTTTAACAAGGAAAGATGATACGGAACAAATAAGGGCAAGAGCCCCTTTCAGGCCTTTCAGGCCTGAAAGTTTTCGGTGTTATATTCAGGCCAGCGCTTCCGGACTATTAAAAGTCAATTTTCATGATTTCCAATTCAAGCAAGCCCGGAAAGTTTAAAATTGACGGTTCGGATGCTGGTATTCCTCTAGACCCTTCTATCCAAAAGCCTGATTTCATTTATTGATTAAAATCCAAGAGCTTGAAAATTAGGTTTCTTCTAAACAATGTTTGGCCCTTTTTTCAATCGCTACTTTACTTAGATCAACAACAAGCAAAAATCACCGAAAAACTTGATGAATGCAGTAAAAATGCAAATGTTTGACATAAAAGACGCTTAAGCCGTAATAATGCGCTTGTTGGGCTGAAAAACTAGGTAAAAAGCATTTCCTTTCGAGGACGGTAATTGTAACAAACTCTCAAAGTAAGTGGTTAACTGGAGCGACTGAAATGCCCTGGAAACTAAAGTGCAGAAAAAGTAAGTGCTTACTTTGCTGCTTTTTTGCTCCGATGCAATGGAGCTTTAATTTTCTTTATTGCTTTGTGTCGAATTAGATCGATTTGCTGCGGATCTTTTACATGGAACTCCAGCTTTGAAGAAATTGTTTCGCATTTTTCTTGTAAAGGAAAATTCAGGATTTTTGATGATGCAAAGCGTGTTGGTGCCCAAACACAATAAAGTCGTAGTAAAGTGCGAACTAACTTGGGCAACTTTGTGAAACGTTACGTGATTAATGGCAATTTCACTATATCACTTTTAGTGCAAACGAGGCAATATTTTCGTTGTAATGGCAGTCATAACTCGAGGTGCACATGTTTGTAGTGTGGAAAAATGCCCATTCTGCTCGAGCTAAATTTTCCTTAAACCCGTGGCAGGAATTTCAGATGGCACAAAACCTACCTTTGCAGCTGGACTGAAAAAAAACGAAGAAACAGACAAAATAAATAACGAACCATTTGCACTCCCAGCAACGAACTACGTTACAACTTGCAATAGCTTCGAAGCATTCGGGCTTTAATTAATATAACAAAACTCGGAGAATATATTGCCGTCAAGGAGAGAACAATTCTGTGCTTCCTCTACTGGCAACTTTCCACAATGATTTTTGGAACGCACCTACATACATAAACGGCATTTCTGCCGGAGATGCTGATTAGTTGTAAACTTGCCAGGAATCAGCACTTTCTCAATAATTTACTTTGACGTTATTGTATTGCGAACTATACCCTACATGCTCCCTAACATGCATTTTGCCTCTGCGGAAGTGCAAATTCTGCTGCGTCAGGCATTAACTTTTAGTTGAACTTGTACGCGATTAATTCTGAATCACAATCGAATTTTCAACGGGGTTAATGAAGGAATTTCGATCTAATCTAGTCGAATCATGGAAGTGGTTTGCTAAACCTAAAAAAAACTGTTGGCGATTTTAAGACGAAATCGCGGAAAAGTTGCTGAGAATCGACCCAAAAACCGTTTAATAACTGAGGTATAAAAAATTGTGTGTGGCATCAGCATTCGATTTGGCTCTTCTTAACTGTAAATATATAACAATGTGAGACAAGCATTGGAAAATCTTGAAAAAACATTTTCCATCCGGTCGCGTTTGACTCCAGGACGAATTGAGGACAGTTTTCACTTTTTTGGGGGAAGAATCGATCCAAAAACTGTTCGATAATGTATAACAATGTCACCTTCGATTTGGTCAAATCTTGCAAAAACCGGAAAAATTTCCATGACTGAAGAGTCCCGTTTTATTCCAGGACTAAGTGGGGATAGTTTTCATTTCGACGAAAATGGAGATGGTCCAGCGCGCTACAACATCATACATTTCAAACAGGTTTCGCCCGGAAAATACCAATGGGTTCGAGTGGGGGAGTATATGGAAGGATCCCTAGTTCTGAATATGTCAGGTAACTTGAA
>NW_026018715.1:12974445-12998903 GCF_020466585.1 Dendroctonus ponderosae
AAAATATTTAAGTATCTGAACAAAGAATTCTAGTCTCTTCCCAAATTTGATTGTCCTGACTAATCACCTGTTAGGCCTAATTAATTTTAGAATGTTTCAAAGTGTTGCAATTGTGATGTATTGTAACTGTGGATTGTTTTTTAAATTAATGAATTTTTTTTTTAACTATGTTATTTTAGAAAAACTGATGATGGTGGAAATATACACCGAAACGTATTTTAATTGATAAATAAAGACAATAAATGACTGAAACCCAGGAATTAATTTTGATTTGGAATTGAAACACAGTCAGGAAAGTATATACAATTATGATTATGATAAAATCTGATATTTTCAGATTCCCCTTTCTAATAAAACTCGCTTTTTTAATGTATAAGAAACTTCCAGTTGAAGCCGTGCGTTCTATAATCGCCCTAAAATTCCAACTTCGAGCCGGCAAAAGCAGATTAGAAGCTTAAGGCTAAAGGAACATGACACAAACAGTACTATATCGAAGCCACAACAATCGGCTGGAAAATATGTGCTTTTTATGCAAAAATATCCCCGAACTGTTCAGATTTTCATTTGTAAAACCAGCAGAAGCTTAAAAGGCACATGGAAAAATTAGCGTGGAATAAATGAAAATTTGCCAAAAGAAAGAAGAGAGAAAAACGAAGAAAAAAGCAAAACTGGGAAATCGTTTAGGATGACAATAAAGAAAAATGTTTCGTGAGTTCTTTAAAATTGCGAAACACACCGACTGCTATCGAAAAACTTTTTGCGACTGAAAAACCCTTCAAGTCGCCCGTAAAAAGTCCATATAAAAAATCATAAAATTCACTTAAATAAAACACTCGAATGAAAATCACTTCGTTTCCACTACAAAACCAAGGAAAATCTAATGAGAAGCGAATGAATTAAACTGTGCATTTACGTGCGAGGAAAAACATTTCTGAAAACCGACGTTTGAAAAAATAAGTAAAAACCAGCAGGTTAAAGAAGCTTAAAAGGCACATCAAAAGATGCAGCCACTCGATTTGCTCTCAAGAAAAATTAGCTTGGAATCAATGAAAAATTGCCAACAAAGAACAATAAGAAACCGGAAGTACTGGGAAAACCGATAACGAAAAATGTTTTGTGGAGTTTGCAATTTTGATTAAATTGTGACACACCGACTGATATCGAAGAACTTTTTTCCGACTGAAAAAAACCTTGAAGTCGCCCGTAAAAAGTCCATATAAAAAATAATAAAGTTCACATAAGACACACGCTTTACGTTCGCAAAAAAATATTCCAAAGTATCGTCGCTTGTGGTCGACCGTCAGCTTGAATGAAACGTTTAGATCGAGAAGCGAACGGATCAAACTGTTCATATACGATCGAGAAAAAACCTTCTTGAAAATCGACGTTTGAAAAAATAAGTCAGTAACTAATTAATAAATTATTGAGAGATGACAAAAAAATGGCAAAGGTGGACAATACGAGTTTATTTATAATTTGAAAATATAACATAGAAAGAATCAGGAAAAGACAAAATAGAGGAACGAAAAACCCAATAAAAACTCATTGCGTTTAATGCAAATCTGTAGTGATTTTGGGTAAGGAATACCTCCAAAATGGGGAAAATAGAGCTCAATATGAAGAAAACGAGCCTTTTTGCGCCAAATAAACCGCGAATTTGTTTTGTGCAATATGATCCAAAAATATTCAAATGGTTCGTAGACCCTTATAAAAAAATTATGAAGCTAAAGTACATAACAGACGCTTAAGAGGAGAAACAAAACGAAAATCAAACGATACGATCTGACAAACTGAAGAAAAACTGTTCCTGATAATCCACATTTGTGCTTACAATTAATTAACTTGCAAAAATGCTAAATACGACAAAAGGAAAAATATACAATTTTAAAAAAGTGAACCAAAATTTGCCGTACAAAAGCAAAAAATGGAATGTTGGATGGAACTAATAAAACCCCCATTCAGATTGTTGCAAATCGGTTGTAACTTTGGGAAAATAGAGTTGAATATGAAAAACCGTTCAAATTGTTCGAAAAAAGTCTAAATAAGGAATTATAAAGCAAAAGGTGCATAATACGCGCTTAAAGGAGATAAATTACCAAAAGCTGGTACTTTTCCAAGACGAAATCGAAGAACTGCTCATTTACGTTCAACAAATTGTTCCCGACTATCAACGTTTGTGTTTAACAATTAAACAGATTAAAAAAAATAAAAAAAACGAGTGAATAAGCTCTTTAGGTACCTCAGAAAGTGACACAGATGGACAGTAAGATTTTTCTTAATTTAAAAATTATTGATTTAAAAAAAATTGAACCAAAGAGAAGATCAACAAAAGGAAAAACACGAAACGTGAAAAAACAAGAAACGAACGAAAAAAGCCATTGAATTAAAATCAAATTTATTACGAGTTTGAAAAGGTTCTGCAAGACGCCAGAAATGTCTGCCAGATCGAAAAAGACAACTTATTACGCAGGAAGCGAAGCCAGAGGAGTAAAAAAGCGAACATTTGACAGAATCATCCGAAAAATTAGCAGAGAACTTTGACTTATAGCAACTGGGTTTTATAAAAATGCAATAAAAAGTACAAATGAAACAATTTAAAACTAAAAACGAATATTTTTTTCCTTTCAGGTTTAGTGCTGGTTTCTGTTTCACCGTGGTCTACGCAGCCCTGCTGACTAAAACCAATCGAATCGCTCGCATTTTCAAAGCTGGAAAAAAAACTGCCGGAACGCTTAATTACATATCCCCCAGGTCGCAGCTTATTATTTGCGCGGGCCTCGTAGCCATACAGGTATGTAATCGAATAAAATTTACTTTCATCTATTCGAACCGACTTGATCAATTTTGCTCTTTGCTTTCCATTTTTTCCATTCAATTATGGTGCCATTGATGTATGGAGGAGAGAACCGTTTCGGCCGTTTATTTGCACAACGTGCGTGTGTTTGCTGAATATAAATCATCGGTTCGTCTATTGCGGTTGTAAGGCGGATTGAATAAATCGGGTTTTCCCACTTGAACTACCTAAATACGGTCGGCGCTTTTTTGCCTTTTTCCGTTTATATACAGGGCGTCTATGAAAGTTGATTTCAACAGAAATCGCATTTCATATCAACAGTAAAACTGGGGTTTTTTGGGCTAAAAAGGACGTTTCGCAAGCACGAGTGGCTTTCATCTTCAACAAAACCTAACTGCTGATGAATTCAAAATTCTGGCTTTTTTCGCTAGCTATGTTTTTAACGCTTTTCAAAGTAACAGTTCAATTCTCCCCATAATCTTCGGGACATTTTGACTGTGTTCAAACATCCAGTAATTTGTATGGGAAATGCTCAAAATATGGACGGGCATTTTTTTCGGGATCAAACACTATTGCTAATGGAAAAGACGTGAACTCGTAGTCCTTCCAAGTGGCGGGTTTTTCGTTGAAAGACTCTCTCCGACCTCCATTAAGTTTGTTCGCTGTTGTTCTCTGATTTTCCTTCGGTTACGTTTTGTATTAAAAAACGCTTTGTCACTGCACGAATTTGTAGCGCAAATCTCTACCTTGTCTGGGTCATTCTGGAAATCGATCTTCATCCATCAGCGAATTTTGGCGACAAAAAATGCCGCAGTATTTTTTCTCTCTGATTTAGTGTGCGTTAGTTCAGATATTCAGATTGTTGCATTCTCATTCGCAGCGAGTTTTGTCTCCTCCCAATGGCTTTGTATCCCAATTCTCTTGAAGGATTAACTGGAAAGTTGATTTTTTCCTTCACAAATTCCATACTTTACAGGTCATCATCAATGTCATATGGATGATAATATCTCCGTCTCGAGCCATCCATCACTATCCAACGCGAGAAGATAATCTTCTGGTCTGTTCATCCTACATAGACGCTTCTTACATGATTGCGTTTACATATCCAATAGTCCTGATAGTCATTTGTACTGTCTATGCTGTTCTCACCAGGAAGATTCCGGAAGCCTTCAATGAGTCCAAGCACATTGGTAAGTCGTCTGCTTGCAGTAAGTTTATAATACTATCTATATTAAATTACATGGGCACATATTAATAACCAAGTATATTGTGAACGTAATCGTCTGCTCCCATGCTGATTTAGGGGGTAGAATGATTCGGGTGTACCCCATGTGCTCTAAAACCCAACTTAGCATAACAAAACCCTTCGCCTACAATAATACATTGTCCTGTTTATGTAAAATATACACTAATTAAGCTAAGCACTTCGCCCAAAAAGCGAGAGTTTCGAGGGTGGGCTGGATTTCTTGATAGTATTGTTTCAGACAACAAAAGGCCTGCAATCAATTTCTGTCGGGTTGTCTAAGCCGTTCATTTCATCAATACGCTACAAATTAATTTGGCACACACTTTATTTCACGGAAACGACTCGAAGAATGGAAAACACTAAATGTCGTTATTTTATCTCTTTTTGAGAGTAAATTAAATTATCCCTGTGGACTCTTCGGGTACAAAATTGTTCGAATTCTTCCCTTTTCAGGTAAATTAAAACACGAACAAGGAAACTTAGTTTGGAAAGCGACTTTGTTGGAAAATAACTTAAGCAAGAAGATTTTTAAACATACAGAAACCCAGAAACAGATTTTTGGGCACTGAATAGCTAAATCGTCTCATTGTTGCAGGTTTCACCATGTACACCACTTGCATAATCTGGCTCGCATTCGTTCCACTTTACTTTGGAACCGCAAACCATGTGGCCTTAAGAGTTACTAGCATGTCAGTTACCATTAGCCTATCAGCTACTGTTACAATAGCTTGTCTGTTTACTCCAAAGGTATGTAGCTAGGCTAAGTTTCAATATAACGAGCTGAAAAAAGTCCCGTGAGTTTTTTTCGACTATGGGAGCTCTAATGCGCTTCCCGCTTGCAGTAGAGCTTTTTTAGCATAAAACATGTTTTTCTGGAACTCCTAATCTCAAAACATAATTATGCATAATAACAATGGGACTTAAAACCGTCAATTAATAACTGCGACTTGCTTACGAGGAAGAATAATAAATTCAAAAGTGTATCCAGAGAGCGGACATGAAGGAAAAACGGAACGCTAAATAAAACTAAATTAATTACAGCAATAATCCTGTGCTGGCATATTACGTGGAGAATGGCCGAATTAAAAAAAATAATTAATAAAAATGACTGTTTCCAGCTCTACATTATTCTCATACATCCTGAACGCAACATCAGACAAAGCATGATGCCCATGCGATACAGTGCGATCAACCAAAGCTCCGCAACAGCTGGATCCGGAAGCATGATGGCAGCTGTGGTTGTAACTGCAGCTACATGCGACCAAAACCAAAAAATCCAAAAGGCCGTTAGTCCAGTAGATCAATCCAGTAAGTCTACAATCTAAGCAAAACTGCGACACTCAGAGCACTTTTGTTTAGATTCTCTAGATATAGTCAACGAAAAAAACAAGTGCAAAGACGCCAGCACCCAAACCAGTCCAGCTTCTAGTATGAACAATCTGAATGGGTGTTCTTTAGATAATCTGGGGAAAATCAACAATAACTGCAACATCAACGGCCCAATCCCGGCCCAGATAAAGGATCTGACTTTATAGCAAGAGCCAGCCAGCAGGTCTTCCAGTTTAAGGTCCAGAAGAAATCCGATACAGGTTTAGGAGCATAAGACTTTACAATTCTAAGATGTTTTATACGTAAGTAAGAGTTTACCATGTTATGTAGGAGATTTCAGCCGGTTTATTTATTCATTCAAAGCAAAACGTTTTCACATTTGCGACAAAGCATACTATTTTTGCCTAATGTAAGATAAGAGTTAACGTTTCATTCAGTTTTGTACAGTGTATGATGTAATTTAAGCTGTTTTCATCATGCAATTAACTGGAAATGTGTATTTTTTCTGCAACAAATATGCAGACAAAGTTCAAACGTGATTACCTTTAATATTTAAAGCTAGTGATTGGTTATATTAACTTTGGCCTGATTTTCAAGCTGAAACTACCCCTTTTGGTTTTGCCATTTGGCCAAACACCCCAAAACATCCATGCACATGGTATTTACAAACTAATGGCAAACTATTTGCATGTTTTGCAGCTGTTCCAGTCTCTCGTTGAAACAGATACGTAAAAATAAAACAGCAAAAGGTTTAGAGTTTTATTCATGGCAAACAGTAAATTATAAAAAAAACATATTCGATAGATTCCTTGACTTTAAAGGCGAAATTTAGAAGGCAATTTGACCAATTTTTTGGATATTTGCCACTAGTCTCTGAACACCTTGTAGATATGAAGACACCAATTTAGCATTAACGACCTGGTGGTTCAAACAAAGTATCTAAAAAATATTGATAATAAATTTGTAGACAACGAGCAACCGATAATGATGTCGAAAAGAAACCAAAACTTTAGTAAAGAATCAACGAAACTCTATTGAACCGTTAGCGAATACAAAAGGGCCTAACAGGGTACATTTAAGTTTTTATGGCGCTGAAAAAATATGACCGATTAAATTTATTTGAGTCACGAGTTCAGCATTACATCAGTTTCAATTAATGATTTTTGCATAAGTACGAACAAAAGACGTTTATATATAAAAAAATAAATGTAAATATGTGCTTAGAGTGAAGAAGCAATGTAACAAAAAGGGGTTACAAACAATGTAATTTTATGAATGTACTATACAAATTGTAGCAAATATATAGCATTAAGTTTAAAATATCTGTGAATAGGTTTTACAAAAACACTTATTTCACACATGATTCATAAAGGATCCGGTTGATTACTGGAAAAAGCCCACTCTGAAAAACATTTCCATCCACAAGTAGTCACTCAATCGCGCAAAATAAATGTTTTTGTGTACCAACCAAGCACATAAAAAGTAAGTACAGGTTGTACTGTGTTGTGAATAATATAGTAAGTTACACGATAAAATCTTCGATATGTTAAGTACTCATGTGGCATTTCACTTATCTTTGATTGAGCCCAAAGATATTAAATAATGTCAGCTCACGAACTGGGCAACGTATTTTGTACATCAACAATGAGGAATATTTTGCTTAGTTCCAAATAAATAAATAAATAAGTGTTAGATAACGACATTGTGTAAAATGGAAAGAGTGTACCTGTTTCGCTAAATGTTTTAAAACCGATACTCAATAAAAATATACAAGTGATTTTATTTTGGGGACGATGTTTACTTGATCAATAAACTCAACTTAATTGTTAATTAATTAAACGTGTATTCGGTGTTAGGCACTAGTGGGGCTATCGGCAGAAAACACAAGTTTTTACACAAGAAAAAAACTTATGAAACTACAACTAGCCCAAACACGCTATCACAAAAAATCAAACCCAGCGAAAACATGAACAAGATGTGCGCCGATGAGAACTAAAGGGAACTAGAGCTGAACAAAGAAAAATACCATTGATGAGAATAAAAAGCACTAATCTAATCAATTTATTAAAAGAACATAAGATTAACAAAATCGTGAATTAATGAGTGAAAATGTCTTTGCAGGCACAACATATCCCCAACGACTCAACGCAGTACCTTTACACCTAGAAAAATAACAGGGCTTTTAACGGGCAAACGGAAATGTTTGAAAAATATATTAATTAACGTACAAGGTTCTATATCCTGCCACAACTTGATAATTTCATTTGCTTTCAAACTAAAAAAACGTATGCTATTAAATTGAATCATCTAGTCTGGAGTTCGACTTTACTGCTAATCTGCTCTTAACATCATGAATAACAATAAGCAATAACAGCAATTTTCTCATAGAACGGAGTGAAATAAGTTTTTAAGATTTCGACCAGAACTTAGTGGCGTGTTTACCTTTGCTAACTTTTTGGGCCTTCTTTCCCTTGTCGCCACTGGGTGTTGCCTCCCTGCTGTCCACCGCCATAACTTCGTCAGTAACATCAGATCTTTCCATAAGCTGAGTCTTGAGGGTTTTTTTGATGTTGACAATCTGCGCAAGAATACGAGTTTTTTAACAGTGAATCATCAGTTTCATTGAGCAAAAAATGCACCTCTTGCTCGATATCAATCTGCCGTAACATGGCGCTGTTCTTCTCAGTGTTAGCCCGATGGATTTGCATCTCCACGCTGTCAAGCACTTTATCACAGGCAGCAGACCAGTCTTGCAAGCAGTTGATGATTACTTTAACATCTTCTGGACGAATGTCTCTGCCGATCGCATAATCTATTTCAAGCTGGCTGTTTTTTTGGTCAAGCTTTCCGTGTATGATATCTGTAAGTAGTTTTTTGTGCAAAACGCTCAGTAATAAATAGTCATCTGACCTGCATAAATAGCTTCAATGATCAGGTCTTCCAAATCTCTTACATTCTTGATTTCGAGCTCCTGCAGTAGCCGTTCATACGGGATGCACTAAAATTATTGCACCGTTTGCATGTGACATGGAAACCGTCGGATTCACTTACTTTCGACTTGGTAGCCAACGTGACAATGGTTAAATGATGCAGCTTCTTTTTCTGGCCGGGAGTTAGCTCGATGAAGTTCTGCTGATTATTCGTGTAGTCTTTGTAAGTGCCATACGCAAACAGATTCAAGGTGTTGAAGTAGACACTGTGAGTATCAGCCAACTAGCGGGCAAAAATTATGTGTTTCACCGCCCCAATCGTTAGAACTGCCAACTTACTTCGGTAATGTTGGGATTATCGAGAAGTTCTCCAAACACATAAACTCCTGGCGCTTCCAGAGCCTGCTTCACTAACTCGGTGCAAGCGGCCCCTTTTGTTGACTTGGCTAACAGCACAAACTGCTCTAAGCTAGAGCTAGAGCTGCTGCTGTTTTTCTCGACAACCATGTTATATGTAGGCACTTTTTTTAATAACAAATACAGGAACACTTATAAAAATCACTGCACAAGGTCAAACTTTTTAAGAACACTGACAGTTTAGGTTATGTCGCGGACAGTAGCTCGCGTCTTTTCTTCCTTTCCAGCCCGACCGACGCACGAAAATGTGACTTTTAAAATGACGCTCGCACTCGATTGAGGTTAGGTCTGAGTAATATGTTGTTATTATTATTATCAAATTTCTTAGTGATTCGAACAAAATTATGAAAAACGGCGATACAGACGATCTATGTTGCTGTGAATACTACGATCTATCAAATGAAAGAAACCACATTTTAGCCTGCTTGTGTAACTGTGTTGACTTAGATGAAGCTGTTGATAAGTAAGTGATCAATCTACCACTTATCGTTTACATACATACTGTGGGTGCTTAAATAATGAGCTAAGTTCCTTTAGATGCCCACTTATTATGTAACTTACTCTACAAAATAAACCTAATTTTATATTGTAAATATTTGGCCCTGCAACATGATAACATTCCGTTGTGCTATCTAAACTCCTCTCTATGAATACAATTTAATAAAACACTAAGGGTTTTTTGTTTCTGTTGCAGCTTAGTGAAAGGAAAAAAAGTATCAGATCAAAACAAAACTGGACTGACCAACACCATGAGGGACCGCCTAAGAGTGCCTTGGATTGGCGGCGCCATCCAAGTGTCCTTTGACTCACTTCTGCCAGTAATAATTTTGCCCCTTGTGTTTCTAGTGTCCTCATTATCCCTCTGGTGGACTGCGTTTTCCTTTACCACCATTGGCGTTTTCATTCTACTGATATCAAACTTTTTCGTCAGAACCATTCCGAAGACAAAGTTCTTTTTCGTTTGGACAGTCACTTCGATCGTCTTGCTCTATTTTATTTTCGAGTTTGTCGTTATTCCGTTTTTGGAGATTTTAGTTGAGGAGAACATTGCACTTAGTGTGCTGATTTTCGGGTTCATTATGTGTCTGTATTTGATGAAACTGAGAGCGAATCAGCTAATCGCTGCTTTGGACGATGAGAGCCAACTCTCTTTTAATGGGAAAAGCATAGAAGGCTTCTATGCGTGTAAAATATGCGACTGTAAAATCCCTGACAAAGACCATCACTGCGTTTGGTAAGTGTTGAGTGTTGCATTAAAATTAAATCAAATAAGTATTTCCCCACAGGTTTGATTGCTGCATCAGCAGGCACAACCACTGCTTGTTCTTGTTGTCGTTATTTTTCGCTATTGCTGCTTTATTGTACAGCTCGAATTTAACACTCACTTCCGTCTGCCATCCGTACGAGTTCTTCAAAACTATTCTATTGCCAGACGACTGCTCAGATGTGTATTTTCAATTTGAGTAAGCCTCAATCATTTTTAGCATTAATCCGGATTAAAACTATTTCCGTTTCAGATTAGGCTTGTCCTTTGTCTCAGCGGTTTACAGCATACTGATAGCGATACTTCTATGGCTGATATTGATGCAGCAAATGTTCTTGATTTCAGTCGGGATCCCATTAAAAGACTGGGTCAAGCTCCCATTGTCATCCAAGTTATGCCTGGGACTTAACCGACTAAGGCCCCACAATAGGGGCCTAATTAGGAATTGGCTAAGAATCGTTTGCGAAATCACCCCAAAATATACACCGATAAATCGAGATGTATAGCGCTAGATGAGAAAGGATGAAAGTATCAACTTGAAGAACTAAATATAAACTGTTTCGCTGTGGTTCATTCACTAGCTCAGTAGTTTTAGCGTTGGATAATGGAGATTTACAACTTACGAGTTTTAAACAAAGATGATTTGTTATTAAATGGTATTTCGTAACAAGACTGAAATTCCCAATTCAAGCAAAGTAGCTCACGTTGAAATCAACTATTTTAGCTAGCACTGTAAATATATATGTATTTTGTATAGAATAAATTATTTTTTCACTATCAGTCTTTGACTTTAACTGCTGAACTTTTTAACCGTTTTAACAGTTTAACCTGCGACAGCAAATACGAACTATTTAAAATCAATTAGTACACTGGAAAAGTCGCAAATAAAAAAACCATGCATTGATTATCTCAAATTAGTATTGCTATTGTACAAACGTTCATTTTTCTATCATGAAATATGCTCGATTTTTTTGCACTACTCGACTGATTAAAGAAGTGTTTTTATTTTAAATTTTTGCAGGGAAACAATAAAACTGGTTCTGTTATATTTACTCAAAAGTATAATTCTACGCCGTAAGAGTTTTTCTAAACAAACTGCTTTATTGTTAACATACTCCTTAAGACTTGCTTTTATACCTTACCCTATCATATAACTTATATCATGAATATCTGAAAAACCCTTGAACGCAACTAAGTACATGGTCTCCTTTGCGACTACGATACTGGATTAAATCGTTATTTCAAATTTGCTAGTTTTTTTACAGTAAAATGTGGCTTAAGAATTTGATACGTGACCTTACTAGTTATTTAACAGTTAGAATGGAAAGTAACTGGAATATTATTATACAGTACATTCGCAAAGATAATTCAGCTTATTCCACGTAATAAATATACACTAATTACACACTTAAAACCTATCCGGTCCTCGATGATAATCGAGTGCTAAATAATTGCAAGAAACAACTGTAAGAGAAGAAAGTAATCTCAACAATTAACCACTGATAAGTAACAACGTGTCTCAAAAACGGTACTTGCCAGACATGCAAAAATGAATCTTTAACCCATTTGTAACCCCCTTTCAAGTACCAAGTACGTTAAGTAATTAAAAATAAAATTTTTATAAAGTAAATAGCTCTGACATTAGGACAGCACATAAATCATTATTCGGGAATAAAAATAAAGTATATCAAGTACAGCCCTGATACAAACGGAATGTATTTTTAATAATAGATCGAGGAATATCCCCACAACAGCTTAAAGAGAGCTAAAATCCCCCAATAACAAAACAATTTGCCAGCTTTAATACTCAAATCTATCAAAAACCTTCGCCTTTAAAATTTACTATCAGACCGAAAATACTGCTGTGAACTTACCAAGTAGTCCTTAATCATAAGTCCATAAAATATTAAAATAGTTAACTTCAATATAAATGATAACGCAAAACGATATAACTTGCTAGCTCTGTCCTACATACAAACAAACAATCATACAAATTATCACGTGAATACGAACTAAAATTGTACCCAGTTGGTATTGGGACTCGATTGAGGTTGCGTTGATGTACTAGAAAATACACGTTTTTATTATATTGCACCGCTTAAAAGGCGGCGGGAAGAAAAAAATCACTAACCTTGTTTGAGCAGATGTAAACTCTCCCCATGTATCTGCAGAAGGAACCGCCTCTGGTTTGGGTGCATGAGCTGGAGAACCTGCAGGAGAACTGCCTGAAGGAACTGGCAATTTTCCACTTGGCGGCGGAGGCAACAGCCCTAAACCAGCTGGACCTCCAGTTTTGTTCTTTGACTTTGAGTTTCCTTCGCCGTCTTTTTTCTGCAATCAAAAAATCAATTAATATGTGGTTCTACAAACGGCCAATTACCCTCATCACTTACAGTAATTTTCATGTTAATCTTGATTGTTTCTCCTTCCTTAAATCCCAAATCCAACGAAGGCGCACTGGGTTCCTCACTTATCTGCTTCTCTTTCTTCACCCACTTGAAATGGTCTTGAAGCGCGACATTCAAGTCAAAGGAATCGGATCGATCGCCAAATCCTATTCCAATGTAAGCTGTTCTCAATGCTGAAATTTAATAAACAAGCCAATGAAAAAATGAGCCAACATATACACTGATGTAAACATATGAAAACCGGATAACAGGAGATGTTTATCCACCCACTTAGTAAATATTCCATATATTTAGTACACAAAAAAACCTTATCACTGTCTATGCAGTGAACAATACAATGAAGGTCGTAATTGCGATACACAGGGTGATTCAATGCTCAAATGGTAAAATAAGATAAAGAGGTGTTAGAACCCACGAAAGTAACTAGAAACATGTTTACTCGTAATCTACTCATTAAGTGCGTATTTTAATGCTCGATGTGCATTGACAATTGCAGCTTTACAGCTCAGCAGGTTCTCCAAATATGAGCCAAAGGCTACAAGCGATTTTGAAATTCGCATCAATTTAAATTTTTTGCATTTTGCGTGAAACCTAGACATTTCTAAATTGATGCTTTATATAAAAAAAAATTATTTTAATGCTCTATCCGGCAATCTGCAGCTTTACAGCTCAACTTCTAGATCCAGGGGGTTGAAAATTGGAGTTTTTAATGGAGCTTTTAACGTCGTTAAATGTGTCTATTGTAATGAGACAATTTAAAGCTTCCAGTCAAACAACATACCAAAACACCTTAACAAAATGTTGTATACCTGCTGGTTCTGTGCATAGACAATAGAATTTCTCAGTAAAAACAGGTCTAACGTATGTCAACGTAATTACACGAAAGTTATCTAGCAACCCTCACCATTATCATCCTGTATTCTTAAAACGAAATATCTTGAAGAATCGGTGACTGATTCTATCGCCACTCCTGGATAAGATTCAATGGGGCACCTTGCAAAAAGTTCCCCAGTGTTTTTGTCCTCGAGCTTAATGGACAGCGTATTTCCTTTGGAAATCAAGCGCATTCGGCCGGTCCATTCGGGCTCGCCCAGGTTCCAGTCCGCAGCACTACAGCGAACAAATTACGGGTAATTTTAGGCGCAAAACTACCAAAGTTTTGAGGACACGACTTGAAAGGAAGTGGGTGGAAATGGGATTTTTTCAACATCCTTACCGATAACCGCGATTTGAAAGTCTGGGCGGAACATTGAACACATAAACTTCTGGTTTCACTAGCACAACACTTTCATAAGTATCCATTTCGACTGTTTTAAGCGATTTTTTTGTTTGATAAAATAATGGACAAATTTGTTAATGTTGACAGCCTGTGGTTGACAGCAGAACTAGACAGCTGACTTTGGTGGTGTCGGTGAATTAAGACCACAGATCACAGAGGTTGTAGATTGGAAACTGCCTTATTAACCTGTAGATTTAAATTGAATAAAATGGCGAGAAACAATAAAAATACAATTATTCGGACAGACCCCAGCCTCTGAAACTCCCTAGCACAATTCGTTGAGAAAAAACAATTTGCTTAAATTTTTAAAATTGCATAAAAGAGCCCGAAATCTAAATGGTTTCGCCAGGATCACTCGCAGCGTTTTAACGTGCTATCCTCTAATAAGGCAATAAACAATAAAAATTGCAAAAAATATATGGAAGTTTTTCAGTGTTAATTTAAAGTTGGTATGGAATTTGCGCATTTTTCTCATTTTGAAAAAAATATAAATTTGCTATCTACTTTTCAATGAAAACAATTAAAATGGTCGCATACTCGCGTCAGTAATATTATTAAATGTGGCAAAATGCATTTTTTCTTTAATTGTGTGAAATTAAAACTTAAACTTTAGCAGAATAATCACAGATTTTCTAATAATATCGCTTATTAGCAGCCGCGCCTAATCAATTAGTGTCTGGCAATTCTTCTTCTGTTATCTATCATAGTACTATCTTCACATTGTCTTAATTTCCTTGATAGACGTGTCCAAAATGAAGGACTTCTGAAGCAATTTTGTAAACTAGAAACTTAAAAGAGTATTTTTGTTAAACGTATTAAGTTAAATAAATAGGTAAGTTGCTGAAGATGTTCCACTAGAATCAAAGTCTGATTTAACCCCGATTTAAAGCGCTTTTTTTGGTAGTGAAGCATGGCAGGAAATCTTGACTCGGGCTCCAGTAAAAGGAGTAAAAGTAATATTTCCCAAATATATACCCGATTATCACAGGTAAGTCATTAGAGACATTAATAAATCACATTAATTGCAGGTTTTAAACCACATTGTATTAGGATTTAAGTAGGGAATTAATTAAATTTCCAGATTCACCGCAGATCGAGATTTCAGTGCTCGCTAAGTCCAATGGACGAATTTTGTGTTAAGTCATGTTTCCCCAAATTCTAAGTTATCTCAGTATCTGAACATGATAGTGGTTTACTTGTCTAGTTAATTGCTTTTGCCCCCGATAGGAAAAGGGCCTTGTCTGCATCACATGTTGATTTTTCAGTTGCACTTATGTGTCTTAATTTTGTTTTATTATCCTTGTTTTTTAATGCTTAATGTGTAGTTCATGATAGTGTATGTATAATTACCAAAATGTATCTTTTAAGTGCACAATTATTTGCAGTGTATTAATACCCAAGTTTGTTGCTTTTACCCTGAGCGAAAGACAAAGCACCCAATTTTCTTACCATTGCAGTACGTATACTGCAATTTACTTTATCTCAACAGCAATGAGCTTTGGAAGATATTGACTGCATGTAGTTATCTTCGAATTTAACAACATTTTACTGAAACAGATACACCAAGCTGTCTTAGACAAATGGGCCCCAAACAGCCAAAGTCGTTGGCTATCAACGACCTTGCTGCTGTTGTTGTTCGTTCTTCGCGTATTTCTCACACAGGTATTTGCACAATGTCCAGCGTGTTTCTTGTTTTAGAGTTACCAAGGCCTGCTAGACAAAACTGTTCCTTGGGTCAAAGCTCGATGGCTCTTCGGCATAAAACTGGTTATAGTCTTTTTGGCTCGTATTCTCCTTACGCAGGTATATGATTATTCAATCACTTATTTAAAGTAATACGTAAAAGCCTTTATTTATAGGGCCTGAAACTGTGAAATCTTACTCAAAAGAGCCATTGATCTACAATTTTTTTTATTGCTGTTGATATGTCGTTCTAACAAACTGGTTTATTTTTGGTTTTTACTCAAAAAATTAACCTTAATTTCATAAATTTGTTTGTTAATTGAAGTGAATTCCTACTAAATCTGCTTAATATCCACATAAACTTTTTTTTAAATACTTTGCTACGTTTTATTTCATTGCTTTCAGGGCTGGTACATCGTTGCGTATGCCTTAGGAATATATCATCTAAATCTATTTATATCGTTTCTCACGCCCAAAATGGACCCAGCATTGGATTTTGATGGTAAGAACTGGCGAAACTACTGAAGAAATTGCTTTGTGACATTCCTGCTGCTTTTCAGCTGAAGAAAACGGTCCAGAATTGCCAATGAGAGCGAACGAAGAGTTTCGACCATTCATTAGAAGATTGCCAGAATTCAAATTTTGGTACTCAATGAGTGTCACTACATGTATTGCATTGATATGTACCTTCTTCGACTGCTTGAATGTTCCAGTTTTCTGGCCAATTCTAGTGATGTATTTTATTACGCTTTTCTGTATAACAATGAAAAGGCAAATTATGGTAAGCACTTTTTTAGGACTTGTGGTCTTTCCAAAGCCGACACTTAGAAACTAACAATATTCAATTTATTCCAGCATATGATAAAGTATAGGTACCTGCCGTTTACTCACGGGAAGCCAAAATACCAAACCAATGAAACAGGTAAATCTTCAAAGTGACACCCGATGTACAAAGTAAAATAAGTGAAATTCTAGCTCCCTAGGTTAGTTTTTATAAACTTATATTCAAGAGAAGTTTTACTTGATTTCAATTTAAGTTCATAGTCACTTTAAATGTTGTTCTGGCAATATTATTGAAACGAAACCTGCATAGTTCTAATTAGTATTAAGGTAAATGCGCTTGTGACTAAGAAGCCATTGGGTTTTCCAATAAATGAGCTGAACAACTTTCGAAGTGGCTCCCATATTAATTACATTGAATGTTGTAAAGAAGTATGTGAATGTGGTGTCCGTTTGGGAAACCTATTACTTGAGCTACGGCTTTGATTGAATTGAGGCAAAATTAAATCACTGGAATTGTTGCATATTTTCAAATATTTTTATTTATATTTCAATATTGATGGAACCAGGCGAGGCTTTAAACGCGGCCTGGTTTTAGTTTGAACTAAACGAATATTTCAAAATTCCATATTTTCTATATGTTAAAATGTAACTCATGGCACGTGATTTGAGAGCTTTGAATTGTATTCGTTATATAATTATTCGATGGTTTTGAGTGCAAATTTTAATGTTTGGCCAGTTTAAAGTGAAAAAACCCACGGATGGTTGTCACATATATGAAATGAAAAACTGGATGATAAGTGTAAAGGCTTCTTGATAAGGAAATCTTTATAATTTTTCAATAGTTGTGGCTCTTTGATTAATAATAACGCAGGCAATTCGGTTGCATTCGAACGGTCTACTCGCTTTCCTACTTCAATCTTCCGCTATTTTCGGTCTGGGAGAGAGGCGATGATTTAACGTTTTTCGATGTTTTCAGGCGAAGTCCAGAATATGTGAAGCAGTTCCAACAAAAACCGGTTCCTCTTCGGACACTCAGTCCATTCACTTATGATCCATTTTTTCAAAAGTTATTGATCGGTTTTTTTGGCGCTGATAAGGGGCGATCTTCATTGTAAACAAGTTAGGACAATGCGTCTGTTGTGCCCGTGAGTTACTCGGCCTAGTTGGATTATTTTCTCTTAAGTAAGGAAACGCTGGATTGTAACGTGTGCGAATGTCTGCTAAAAATCGCCGCAGTTACAATACCCGTTTAGAAAGTGCCACTTATCAGTGCCATAATTAGTTCTTTTAACTACTCATTAAGTATCAAATTTGCGTTCGGGATTCGAATACCAGTTTACTATTCAAACTCAAATTTTGAACTGATTAACTATTTCTTTGTATCTTTTATATTATTAGCTTCGTAAAGCAATTTAGTATTTATAATTGTAAACTTGATATTCAGTTAGTTGCAGACCTAATGGCTTTCTATGTATAAAACGCTTGATTGTTTCACGCTGTTGTACATAAACTTACATAAATTATAGATCGTTATGTATGGTGGCCACATTCAACTGGAATTTAATTTAATATATGTTTCTCGTTTAAACAGATGATGGTTTTTTTGTCACCAACATCCATTAGACGCCACACGTGTACGTTTTAATTGATCATCATTTTGAGGAATCAATTGATCAGCGCTGTGCGGCAAATAGTTTAAAAATGACGCAACTGCATCTTGCAAGTTCGTGCGGTTTCAGTAATTTTCAGTTTAAATATTTGGGCGGAATTTACCATCAAAGAAAACTTTCTTATGGAATCTCGTACGCCAATTCAGTTTTTTCAATAAATTAAAAGTTTAGGTTGAAAAATTATGAATTGTGAGCCAAGTTTATATTCTTTATTAACGAATGGTTTAAGTCCCATATTATCTGGTTACTTTCCTAAAATGTAACAATTAATAAGCTGTATCGGAAACCAGTTATTTTAATGGTTTTTCGGTAATGTGTGCAAACGGAATATTAGCATAGTTTAATGGGTTTTGCAAAGTCATGTATTTTACACGTAAAACTCAAGGAGAAATGAATAGTGCAAATGTTAAGGAAAACTCTAACTCAAAGTGTTCGTTCGTAAATGAGCAGATTTTTCTGAGTTCCATTCCTTATATATTAATTTATTATCCCGACTTTTCCAGCTTAATTTCTCAGCTTGTAAGAGCGAAATTGAAATTGTAGTGTTTTAATAAATTATACAAAAAAACCGAGACAATATATGGGACAAGTTCAGGTTTTTTGACCTTCGAGCTCTTCGCGGGTACGCAAGGAGAAAGCCTGAAAATTGTTAAACGATGGAACGGTTCTTGAATAAGCAGTTGTCTGCTGAGGTCAGCATTTCATTGCCGGTTATCAACCTGCCGCCTAAGCATTCTATTGAAGTTGGTTTAAAGTTAGGTAAACAGTGCAAGTGCTGAAGGAAATTGAGGAGTTCCCGATAACCCAGCTAGAAGCTTTCTGAACCGTAGGTATGTTAAATAAGTTTTAAAATTAAAGTTACATTTTTTTGCTACAACTGCAAAGTATCCCTAATGATAAGTTGTTAAGGGATTTAATCAAATTACAGTAGGCAGACATGAAAGGTTTCATTAAGATCCTTATTTATTCATTAGAAATCGATTGAACAGAAGCGAGTAGTTGGTTCAAATACAGAGCATTCGCATACAAGTGAACTAAACAAACATTAAGATTCAAAGAGAGCTCTTAGATATAGCGGGCTTTTTTGCATGTTTTTTGAAATTGAGCCAACAGGGAGTGAGTGTGTTTACGTTCCTACTAGATATCAGATCGGTAAAATGTACTGTATACATTATGTAATATGATTTTTATTCAAAAGTCTAAATAACTTAAAATGATGCGGAAACGCTCAAGTTTTCAGCGTTTTCAAGTTGCAAAAAAGGATAATTTAAATTATTTTCAACAAATTAAACGAAATTTGAGCGTTTTCGCATAATTTTGCATGAGGCATTCGATTTTTCAAAGTTATATCGCAAAGAATCGAAGCTGCTCAAGTGCGTTTTTTGAGCTCAATTGATTGTTTCGAGCAATACAAATATATTATCAATTTCAGTCAACAAATGCCATTATTCAATTTTTGTCCTCAATCAGTGTCGTGCCCGAAGCACTCGGTACAAAAAATAAATTATAATTTTCTTTAGTAAGAAAGATTTGGTCGGATTATGATTGTGGCCGCTCAAAAATTGCTTAAAATGCCTCATCGCGTGGCAAAAATCATTTATTTAGTGGGAAATTTGGGAAAACAGCGCACTTTCAGACGAAAAACAAAGAATCTCAAGCACGATTGCAGAAAAATGCAGATTTTCACTCCCAAAACGCTTCGATCGTAGGAAAAGCCCATTTAAATCTGGGCAAAGGCTGCGTTTTCCAGCGCTACTGTTTTTTTTTCTACTAATTTCTCAAATCCGTTTTTTCTGTGTGTGGAAGATTGATGTCCAATACGCATCAAATTGGCCTCTTAAAGGAAAGCAAATGGCTCGGTTTTGAAAACGCACTTGTTTGCAAAATTCGCCTTAAGTTACTTTTTCTTTAAAATAAAATAAACGACAGCAATTCTATGCAAAAAAAAGCCGTAATTTTGCAACATTACAAGTCCGATGATTCTTTGCTCAGGTAATTGCTTCAAAAATCATCTAATTTTTAGGTGTTTTAGCGATGTTGGAGAATTAATCAGATTTTTTGCCACATTTTTTTTCCAAGGTTTTTCCGTAAGGGAATTCATTTTTTTTTAATGTATGAATTTATTTTGAAGTGGTAGCAGAACAAAAATGAAAAAATCTTAGAAAATACAGTCTAGGACAATTCGCTCAACTAATTTTTATGCAAAACAGTACTTTGTTGACCATTTAAGCAAATATGCGACACAAAACCTGATTTTTGCTTATTTAGCTGCGTGATTCCGACGTTATTTCCCCGCTTGCCAATTAACATTGACCAATACAAGCGATCCCAATTAAATTTTAAAGAACTTTCCGAAAATTACTTTTTGCGTCATTATACAAAAAAATATAAATGTTTCCAATAGATATATGCAAATCGTGATGTTTGCCTGCACAGGTGGAAGAAGTGTACTCATATTGCTTTCGTCTGCCAGTAACTTAACTGATGTTTTAGGATGAATATTTCGGAACTCGGCGAATTTTGGCCAATTATTCAAGCCCTCATAGTTCTGGCGGTTGTTGGAATTGTGACTATAGTGTCGGTCATCAAGTTCTACAACGTGGTTACTTGCAGTAAATTCAGGTAAACATCGCACTTTTAAGCCTTTTAATCACTAAAATCTGCATGATGTATCAATTGAATTTTGCAATAGAAACACACATAATTGCTCGGTCTCGGTAGTGCTGAAATAGCTTCAAATCTACCAGCTCTTGTACCGTTGCTTGCTGCAACTGTAATTATTGCAGTAAACCGTTGGCTGCTCGATCACCAGACTAAACATCAGTAAACAATTTTAGTCCCAGTTTGCTGCATTAAATTCTCACGCAGTAAAGTGCTAATTATTTCTCTTTTTTAAAGAGATTCGGTCAAAATGGACGGGAAAACGGTGATAGTCACAGGAGCCACTGGAGGCATAGGAAAAGAGACCGCAAGGGAGCTGGCGAAGCGAGGAGCCCGAGTGATATTGGCTTGCAGAAATGTGGAGAATGGGGAAAAAGTTCGCGGTAAGCCACTGAAATCCCGCCTTATTGACCAGCAACTTTGCAAATTTCGAAATAAATTTGCAGCTGAAATACAAGAAGAAACAAAAAACGACAAACTCGTAGTGCGCGAGCTGGACTTATCGTCACAAAAGTCCATCAGAGGCTTTGCTGAAGCCATAATCAGCACTGAAGAACGTTTGGATGTGCTGGTTCACAATGCGGGGACTGCAGAGAAAAACCTGGTAAAAACTGAAGATGGACTCGAACTTACCATGGCCACCAATCACTTTGGCCCTTTTCTGCTCACCCACTTGCTGATTGGTATGCACCCTACTGAAGTTTCTTCATCTTCATTTAACATCTCTATCTTTAGATCTTCTAAAGCGCTCGGCTCCATCTAGGATAGTGGTGGTAGCTTCGTCCTTATACCAACTGGCGTCGTTGAATTTGGATAATCTCAACCCATCCAGCTCATGGTTTCCTCCTTATATTTACTACCCCTCCAAATATGCCAACATTTGCTTCACTCTGGAGCTCGCTAGGAGGTTGGAAGGAACGGGAGTGACCGCTAATTGCCTCCACCCCGGATTAATCGACAGCGGAATATGGAGAAACGTGCCAGTCCCATTGAATTGGCCCTTGAAGCTCATAGTAAAGGGTTTTTTCAAAACACCCCAGCAAGGTAAAATGGCTTGCCAAGTTGAAATCGGCAGATTTTGGGAGTTTGAAAGTTGAAAATCCCCTCACTTGCTTGATTTCAGGCTGCCAGACATCGTTGTATTTGACCTGTTCAGACGAAGTGAAGAACGTGAGTGGGAAATATTTCATGGAATGTCGAGAACACTCGCTAAATCGGGGAGCTTCGGACATGGCGAAAGCTGGAAAGCTTTGGGAGCTGTCCAAAGAACTGACCAAACTGAAGCCAACTGATCCAACAATTTAAGCACTTTTTTATTTTTAACAAATTGCAAGAAACAATTCTTTCCAGAGCGACTGGTAAGTCATTTTTTCTGGTCTTTAAATTATTTCGAATTTATTGCAGAATAAACGATTGAAATGTTTTTGAAGGGTTTTTATTAAAGGAACGAAAATGAAGTGCGATTCTGCACAAAAAAATGTGTCTCTATTTTAAATGTTGTTAAAAGTTGAAAGATTGACAAATATTAAAAACTGTAGCGAAGAGCTTAAAAGAGATTTAAAGTCCAAATGAGTTTACTGAAGTTTGGCGCATTTGCTTAAAAAACCTATTTTTGAAAGAACGTGAAAAAAATATTAGTTTCATTTAAATAAAAAAAAAATTTAAACTCGTCAACGGTAGGTAAAAACAATAAAATGGGTACCAGTTAAGTTAAGAATTAACAAAGATTTAAATTGAACATGACCTTTATTTTTTTACTGCAAAACAGTACGAGGTACAAAAAAGTGCAGTCATTTTCGCGATCAAATTGATCGAGGAATCGAAAACAAATTTTGTTTTGCAAAAAATCAGTGGGCATCATTTTTTTCGTGTCTGTGCCGAACGCATTGGTAAAAGTGAAAAAATGCCCGACCGTCTGAAAAATGCGCTGATCACTTTCAAATTCTGCAAAATTTAACGAAATTACGCCAAACGGTTTTGGCACTAATAATATATTTCGATAAAATGCTGCTCAATAAACTTTGACACCCTGTAAATCGGAAGCTTTGCAGTTTTGGAATGAGAATTCTTAACGAAATTTAACTACGTAAATTTCGTGGCGTTTGAAGAAAAAAAATTAAGCACTGCAATGTGTGTATCATACTGAAGAATGGACATGCTAAATGGTGAATGAAATATCGTCCGCGCTTGAATTTGAATAATTTCCATGAACAATCGCCAATTGCTAGTGAAAAATTGAAGTTTTCTCATTGGGAAGCGAAGCATAACAGAAATTTGACTCAAAATCGTCCACTAAAACTGCAATAACAGTTCTAGCGAAGAAGATATTACGCGGCTTAAAACTGTTTATGTAGAAAAATTTTTTTGGGAACTGGAAAATGATCGTAAAAAATCATAAATATGCTCTTCTCTCAATCTTTACCTCTAAGTAAAAGCTGAAAGTTCATAGATTTTTTCAGTTTAAAAGCCATCAGAAGTCCTCTTTTTAGTTTCGGTCAGTTTGCATGGAAAATATTATCGCTCATCATTTCAAACTTTGATAAAATATTTTTAAATCAAAGGGATGTGAACTTCAATGCCATTTTTGCGAATTTTTAAATTAAAGAAATATTACAAATTTACATCGGATTTCAAAGCAGCACTATAAAATCGAAGAAAAAGTTGAACTGAACTTCAACAAGATCAAAATCAAGCAAAACGACTGAAGAACAGAAGCAAAAAAAGCAAATAATTTAATGTTTCTCCGACTTATGTACTTACTTATCAGAACGTAATGCAAAAATTAACAAACAATGTAAAAAATCATGGAGTCATGATTTTCAGGTCAGTCAATGAAAAATGGTAAACTCAAATAAAATCGATTTTTCGATTTGTCACATAATTTCCAGTAATTTTTATTTATTATCATTAACCAACAGCATTTGAAATTACCGCTATTCTGGTAATTCGCAAATTCAAGCCGACCTTAAGCGCCAAGTGCACTGACTAAATGTGCACTCGGGCCGCATCTGTTTATTACTGATCCTTGTGTGTTTCACCAATCAGTTTTTGAATAAATTTGTTCTTTAACTTAAAAATGCTTTTTTAAACCGATATTAAAATGACCCTAAAAATGAGCCTACTTTCGGCTGTTTATTAACACCAGAAGAATGTCCAAGGTGGCTGGTAATTCGAGATGCTACTGTCTCAACGGCTGCTCGATATCAAGCTTCTTCAATTATTGGGGCCCGATATTTCCTACAACTATTAATTCGTATAAAAAAGTGAAATAAATTACATTCGACTACACCAGGCCGTTGTATTGTGTTCCTTAATTATGTACCAGTGAAAAACCCTTCCGTTTGTCTAGGTCTTTAACGTTTAGTAGCCATGATCGGTTGTCTTCCGATTATTGATGATCGGCCGGCGGATCACTTACGATGACATCAGCGCTCTTTTGTTTCGACTATCAATTATCTCGCAAGATGACTTCGGTATTTTAATTTAATTGAGTAGTTGTTTTGTCAATAAAATCTCTTTTCGGATCGTTACGGCCGATGCGGGCTCTAAGATAACCGCGATTGTAATGTGGATTTTTACCTGGCCGGTGTTTTGCATATTACCATTTCATGCCGCTGTTCACTGCTTATTTATTTCGCATTTTACAATTACTTAGTGAAGCCGGTTTTATTAAAGTGCCTACTGCTACGTGCAAGAGGTATTCACTCAAAAGCAGGCGAACAGGTGGAGTTTCGTCAAAAATGGCTCCTTCCCTTGGGATATTAAGTGCAGTAGACCTGAGGAAACTTATAGGTCTTGATGAATGAAGTTTTACAGGAAACTTTATAGCTCTTAGTGTGTTAGCTGATTGAGCTATCGAGATGAGCAAGGGCGGATCCAGCTTTAAAGTCAAGGCGCAAGATTATTGCAAAATTTCATGTTTTCCGTCGCGTTGTGCGTGTTTCTCCGAAGCAAAATGAGCAAGAACGCTCGTTTTTACATCATTCCAGAGATA
>NW_026018715.1:12999528-13001378 GCF_020466585.1 Dendroctonus ponderosae
CTTTTTTCGAAGTTTCTCAAGAACCATTCGAGCCACAGAATTCGTTTTGGCATCGTTGGATAGAGAATTGAAAAGCCGATTCAGTCGTAACAACGTGAGTGAGGAAATTTGAATAATTTTGGCCCAGAAAGCAAAATTTGAATATCAGACACTTAGGTGCAAGATTATTCCAAAATTCCATGTTTTCCGTTCCATTTTTGCTCATTTCTCGGAGGCAAAATGAGCAAGAACGCTCATGTGTACATCATTCAAGACAGAAATAAATGGCCTTTTAAGAAAGTGAGCCATGGATGAGGAAATGTTGGCAGTTTTTTTAAAAAAGGCTTTAAGAAGTTTTAGATTTGTGTGGTTTTTTGCTTGAGCGCATGAATGCGTTCCAGAAAAATGTCCCCCCAATGGTTGTGTATGTTTGCCTGTCTTGCCACCAATGGAGCCGTTCTGGAAACTGATTTTTTCTCTATATTTACGAGCAATTTCGAGGCGTTTCTCTAAATTTATTTAGTCACGTTTTTGTCAAAATTTCGTCGATTTGCCCATCTCGGTTCTGAAAACTCTATAGCTTCCAGCCTCTTTGAGCTATCAAACTATGTTTTTCAATGGTCGAGAGAGCGAGCTTTGCCCTATATTTTCCAGGGGATTGAGCGCAAGGGTTAGTTCGAGAAATATTTTTTCCGAACTTATTTGACCAGGTTGTGCGGGTTTGGGCTGCACTGACTTTGAAAACGCGATAACTTCCGACGTGATTTTGCTCTGAATAGAGCGTTTGCTGCAATCGATAGAGCAAACCTTTATCTGGACTCGAAAGCAACTTGAGCGATATCAGCAATATTTTTTTTAATTTTGTGGTCAGGGTTCCATTCAAAGTCGATTTGTCCATCTCGGTTTTGAAATCGCTTTAACTCCCGACCTGATTGAGCGATCGCACTGCTTTTTGCAGTGTTCAATAACGCGTGGTTTTCTCTATTTTGTCCGGGATCTTGAGCGCAAAAATTTGCTCTAGATTTTTTTCCCTAATTTATTTGGTTAGTTTGTGGTAATTTTGCTATGAATAGAGCGTTTCCTGCAACCGATAGAGCAAGCATTTCTCTAGGTTTGCGAGCAACTTGAGCGCCAGATTGACATTATCAATAATTTTTCGGGAATTTTTTATTCAGGTTTTCTTCAAGATTACGTCGATTTGTGCATCTCAGCTTTGAAAACTCTAAAACTCTCGACCTGCAGTTAGTTAGTTGAGTGCAAAAGTTAGTTCCATTATTTTTCCCCCCAATTTATTTGGTCACGTTGTGTAAGTTTGTCTGTCTTAGATTTAAAAACCCCGAAACTCCCACTGATATTTTGTTACGAATAGAGCGTTTTTTGAAATCGATAGAGCAAGCATTTCTCTAGATTCATGGGCAATTTGAGCACTAGATCGACATCAGCAATATTTTTTCTAAAATTTTTTATTTAGGTTTCCTTTGATTTGTTCATCTCGGTTTTGAAACCTCGATAACTCCCGACCTAATAGAGCGATCGCACTGCTTTTTGCAGTGCTCAATAACGCGAGGTTTTCTCCATTTTGTCTGGGATCTTGAGAGCAAAAATAAGCTCCAGAAGTTTTCGCCCTAATTTATTTGGTCAGGTTGTGCAGGTTGGTCAGTCTCGGCTTTGAAAACCCCGTAACTTCCGCTCTGATTTTGCTTTGAATAGAGCGTTTCCTGCAACCGATAGAGCAAGCATTTCTCTAGATTCGCGAGCAACTTGAGCGCCAGATTGGCATTATCAATAATTTATCTGAAATTTTTTATTCAGGTTTCCTTCAAGGTTACGTCGATTTGTGCATCTCAGTTTTGAAAACTCTATAACTCCCG
>NW_026018715.1:13002377-13003708 GCF_020466585.1 Dendroctonus ponderosae
AGCAATTTGAGCACTAGATCGACATCAGCAATATTTTTTTCTGAAATTTTTTATTTAGGTTTTCTTCGATTTGTCCATCTCGGTTTTGAAACCTCAATAACTCCCGACCTTATTGAGCGAACCTTATTGTGCAAGTTGGTCAGTCTCAGCTTTGAAAACCCCGTAACTCCCGCTGTGATTTTGCTTTGAATAGAGCGTTTCCTGCAATCGATAGAGCAAACCTTTCTCTATGCAGGGCGCTAGATGGCTATGTTGAAGCAATCAAGGCCCTGCTCTTAAATCAGAGCGAATCAAACCGAACGCGAACGAATGTGGCAACAAATGGGGCTGATTTGAATAAAGAGAACACGACGAACGGGGCCCCGTCGATCGTCGCTTATTTTCTTGTTTATTTTAAAGTGTTATGGCGGGTTATTCTGCAAATTACCCCCCTGGGGGCCGCATTTGTAACTAAACTACGTATTAGCGGACGATCGAACGAACAGCTAATGTCTATCATCAGCGCTTCGTGATGTTTGAATATGCTGACGCGCACGAAGGCGAGAGCAAGAGAAAGAGGTGTCCCGAATGGCCAGCACAAGGGGGGAACTGGGGGCATCGTAATTGATTGGCCCCAATTACTCTAAACCTGTTCGAATCCAGCATCGATTGTGCAGGCAATTTAGCAAAAATTGAAAATTTGCTAAATGCATGCTCGCAACTTCCACAAGCACTGATTCGATCATTAAATGTAATGCCACAGCTTGATGGGCTTTAACAGCTGCCTTCTTGTTTCTTCGCATTCTTCAATATCGGTTTAGAAACTTTGAAAAAATGCTTGATACTGAAGAAGTGCCTACTTGCAGTCTCCCGGTAGAATCCTAAGGAACAGAACGAACTGGAATTTTTTAGTCAGGATTCCATTCAAAGTTAGTTACTTTAGTCGTTTTGTCCAACTCCCGTCCTGATTGAGCGACCGAACTGCTTTTTCCAGTGCTCAATAACGCGAGGTTTTCTCTATTTTGCCCAAAATCTTGAGCCCAAAACTGAGCTCCACAATTTTCTCCCCTAATCTGAGATGTATTTTAGATTGTTCCAGAACACTGACAAGTTTAGGGGAGAAGTTCGCAAGCTGATTATAACATTAGAGTTTTTACCAAGTTTAGAATTCCCTATTAGAAATATTGGACACGAAAAAACTTTTTTTTTGGAAAATTTACAATTGAATTTGTTTTAAAAACCGCTTTTGATACCATTTTCTTCTTCAACTTACGCAAATAGATCGAGTGATGTTATGTGCTAGAAAATCAGATTTTCAAGCGTTCAATATCTTATATTCTATTCTTTGTATA
>NW_026018715.1:13003808-13004892 GCF_020466585.1 Dendroctonus ponderosae
CCTTTTTAGAAAGTGAACCATGGATGGGGAAATGTTGGCAGTTTTCTCAAAAAAGGCTTGAATTCAAGAAGTTTTAGATTTGCGTGGTTTTTTTGGGAGTTGAAAAATCCACTTGAACATGACGCTGCTTTTTTCTGAAATCTGCACGTTTCTGATTCATTTCTTCTACATCTATAGCTTTGCTTGGAAATGATGTCCCAATTTGAGAAACTCGAGCTGAGGTAAATGCAAGCAAAACATTCCTTGTCTTCGAGAATCGTTCATCTTTTTCCTTAAAAATCAGCGGTTATTTTTCAGCGTATGATTTGCATCAACATTGTAATAAGAGAGAACAAGACGAAAGTAGCAGGAATGGGGCTTTGAGGCGACTACGAACGTCCGCCCGATGTTTATAAGCTATTGGTTATGCGTTTATGGACATTATTTGTGTAATATTTTACGTTCGGTGCATTTTTCTGTTATGCCGTTTTATGATATCCTGACTTCAAAATCTAGACCGTTTATTATTATTACTATAAAGGCATTAACATGTGGTGTTTAATGTGTTTGAATCACAACGCGAACGCGATGTAAATTATGAGCAGGTGACAGATGTTTAATAGTGTCGGTTGAAGCGGAGTCTAGTTTTATGTGAACGTGGCCAAGTGAGCGATTTCCATGGAAATTCAACAAAATCATCAAAATATTCCGAGAAAACATAAATATTATTCGCCTATCGTTAACGGTACATCTTTTATGTCCCCGTACAAATTTAAGGCAAAGTGGAAGATACCCGAATGCTACACATAATATGATGATGAGCGTTGTTAAGCCACCGTAATACCAGTTAGTCGACTCATTACCTTCCAGTTTTATTACAAAGAGCTCGAGATAGGCATCGCTTCCCAAAATTCTGACTCGATGTTATGACACACCTGAGTTACAGTTTCAAACGGCCATCCTCATAAATTAGATGCGTATCAAGACGGCCACGGATAAATTATTGATGATCCGCTAAACAAAACGCGAGCGAAACAAGTTCGAAAACATGCTCACATTAAGCAAAAACCAATGTTAGCGGCACCTTCTACGTTTTTTTCATGCC
>NW_026018715.1:13004992-13008353 GCF_020466585.1 Dendroctonus ponderosae
CAATTTACCATGTGTATATATTTTTATGGTTACCGAATTTTCAAAAAACGACGAACGCTTTAGTTCAGCTGTATTTAAGGGTGTCAAAGCAGCAGCCTAAGTAAAAATCCCTAAATTAATATACTAATCTGTCTGTATAGGTTTAAATTAGGTAAATAATATATAGAATTTCACTTGTTCAACTTAACCTAACCTATACACATGGCTGCTTCAACAGTAAAATGAACTCTTAAATTTGTATTTTGGGCATCACGAGAACAATATGGTGATATCGAATATGTGTAATTGAAACGCGAGAGGTCTTTGTGTACTGACAAGGTAGAATTTGCCCAGAACACAGAGTACGATCCAAGGCATATTCTGTCGGCCTCATCATTAGCTTTTTGTTCGTACTTTCATTAAAATGGTCCTCGCAACAAAAAAACATTGATTTTGATTTAGGAACATCACGTCTAGCTGCTTTGAACCATAAAACTTTACGTGCATAATCATGGGGAACGGTTAGAAAGAGTTTGCTTGGAGCACTTATTGAGGTGTTCTTGCATCCTGGCACAAAACACCACTTGTTTTGTGATCCATATATGTCACTAGTTTCCATTATGCAAGATAATAATTATAATAATCAATAAAATAATGATAATCACAGTAACTTAAATAATAAATCAAAGCTGCGAATACAACAAAATAAACACGAGACACTTTGTTGATATGACCTGCTACGTCACAATCGGGATAGGCAACCGACGATACGGATTTGGCGTTTTTGGCGGAAAATATCTGATTTGAATTTAAACTCGCTTTAGAATTATTATGGAGACTTTTTTTGCAAAAAAATATATCAGTGTAATGTTTGCCATAGCTACTTTCTATATATCAACATTTAAAAAAAAGTGAAAACACCCTATTGCACAGTTCTTGCAAGGTGCGTTATTTTCGTGCTGGTAAACCTTGGGTTAAATTATGAGGAAAACAGAAGAAAAAAATGGGAAACTCATACAAGATCTAAGCGATGACAGTGAAAATATGCGCAAAATGAACCCTTGTCTTGTTTGGCCTCAGAATTGTAAGCTTCTTCCATACCTACTTTCGCGAGCTGGAAAAATTTCACAAAAGCATCAAATTTCCGTCTCGCTCGGTGGACAAGTTCTAGAAAAAGAACGACACTGCCAAAAACATTTTTACATACTTTGGTGGCATTCAGACACTCAATTTTCATTTAGCTGACCTCTACTTCGTCCATTTTACGTCCACGTGAAATACTTGGGCAGTTCGATTGATTAAAATAATGATTTAATTCGATTTATCGCGATTTTTGGGCTTCTGAGAAATTTCTTGTGTGCTTCGCACATTTCAGGCAACCTTCTGAGCTAAACTACGCGTTACCGGAGGGTCAAAACAAACCCACTCAAAAACTCCTCATCGTTCTTCCAAGATGTAAATAATTAACTTGAATAGAAATTGCAATAATTGAAAACGTAGCATTCTCTTCGTACCAGTTGCAACAGTGGGCTGAACAGTGCGCTCTGGAGCAGAACGATTTCAAACAGAAGAATGCCTTTAACAGATGCGGGAATTGTTATTTAAGCACTTTTTAATTTCCCTTGTAAGAATTTTCTTATTACAGCTTGTGCAATAAACACTTAGTATTCCATTGGTAATTGACTCTTTGGCTTCTTAAAATCGGGGTTTCAACATTTATTTGCTACTATTCGATGTAGACAAATACTGTTTGATTCTGGTGGAAGAGAAGTGAAAGAATGTGTAGAGTTGAATGGGAAAAAATCCCGACCCTCGTAAGTCGTTTTGCCGCGACATTCTATTCCACTTTTGGGCGAATTTTACGAAATAAATTGGTTTTTATCAGATGGCCGGTTTGTTGACAAAAATTTATGTGTCGTCGCGCGGATTGACAGAAATCCGCCGATGTCGAAAAGTCGTCTGGGCCTTTTGTAGCTCAAAAGCGCGGACACATTCCGACAAAATCGCGCGGCAACAAAGCAAAACCTCAAGAATTTATATTCGGAATGTAAATAAGACACTTTCGCACAATCTGGCAATTGTATCTTGAAATATCTCGCGAGACTTAATGGTCGTTGCTTTAACGATTTCTTTCGTTTTCGGCAACAAGTTCTACCGACATCGAATGCGCTGTTACCAGCCCCTAATTGCATAAATAATGCTTCTTGGCCGCTCTCTTCTATAACGAATACATCAACTGGTTGGAATATGACATATTAATGCAAAAGAACACTTTTCTGTACGCAAAATCGCACGTTTCATCAAAGAGGATTTCAAAAAGGTTTCTACCCAAAATATAAAGCGAGTTTGAATCCAAAGTGCCACCCAATCCCCATCTAAGAAAGCGCCACATTTCCATAAATTCGAAAAGAAGACACCGACAAGGCCAATTATCACACCGATTTGTAAAATCGCAGCTTTCAGTCGTTGAACATCTGTTTATGTGTCGTAAAAATAGCACTCAGAACGTTGAAAAAAGCGGCAATCGAAAAAATCAGATTATCACAATTTCGAAAATAATTTATCACCATTTAAGTGGTTCCTTGTGAGAGTGTATCGAATTTAACAACTGTTGGTGATGGCAGAGCACGCGTCTGCTTTTTGGGAAAAAACCGACACATCTGTTTATGTAGGAAATCTTTAAAACCATAAATAAGAGGTGTCGGTTAAAAGACATAGCGGGGACTGTTTACACCGGGACGCCGAGCATATAAAGATATATCCTTAATTTTTGTGAAAATAATCGCGTTTCCTGGTGCCGGCGGAATATAATCGCATAACTCATCTGCACCATCAGCAAACAAGTATCTACAGTTCCCACAGTACTGAGAGATTTTTCGAAGAAATTGCATTTCCGTTCAGCTCTAATCTCCAAGTATCACTTTCGATGGTACAAACCAGCCCGAAAAAATTCCCCCAACTTAATGGGCAGAGTCGAAACTGAAATCTGAGTGTTTTTCACACGTGTGGTCCCATAAACCAAAAAGGTCTCGCCAATAACTAATTCGTTAATCGGCCGTTCCGTGCACTTTCAAAAACGCCCCTAATCTATAAACCATTAAATAAAATATCTTCTTACAGTTTTTCGCCGATTACATCGCGAACATATGTTGAAGTCCTACCAGCTTTAAAAAATAGACGACTGTTCGATGTATCAGGAAAGTTTGGAAGTTTTCTGACTTCAAAAACTGATGAGTTTCTCCAGCTGGAGGATTCCTTCCTGAAGTTTTAAAAACACAAGTGGATCTTGCATCTTCATCGTCTTCAATCAATCTTGAGCTCATCATGGTTTTAGGCTGTTCTACAACACAATTTCTTACGGACGTTTCACCAGCACGAGTGA
>NW_026018715.1:13008453-13022175 GCF_020466585.1 Dendroctonus ponderosae
CCAAATCAAAATCAATTCCTGGGCTTCAGTCATTTATTGTCTCTAATTATCAATTAAAATACGTTTCGGTGTTTTCCACCATCATCAGTTTTTATGTGTAGCGTTGTGTTACTACTTTAAGCCTTGGCATATATTTGGTCACCAACCCAAACTGATGATGGTGGAAAACACCGAAACGTATTTTAATTGATAATTAGAGACAATAAATGACTGAAGCCCAGGAATTGATTTTGATTTGGACTTGAAACTCAGTCAGGAAAGTATGTACAATTCAAATTACCCAGATAGAATTGCACTATTCAAATAAACACAAATGCAAAGGACTACCGATGCATGCAAGTTTAGTAGCCATTTGAATCATTCTCTAAATTAAATGGAGTCTCTCGAATTAACTTGATTAACTTTTGAAAATATCTCGAGTTAATTACCTATACAACGCGAAGCGATTTCCACATGAGCGCAGAGTAAGAAAAGAGAAAATTCGAATTAACGACGACAACGAGCGATATAAAAAATTAACAAGATCTAACTCATATCAAAAGTAGATGTAACATGAGGCACTTTTTAGGCTAAAAGATTTCGATTTCCTTGGCGTCGTTTCGAAGCCAAACAATTCAATGTAAAGAGAAACTAGCATTCGAATGATTCGATTATGCGACGACTCGATTTAATTTCAGTAACTTTTAAAAATATCTCGAGTTAATTGTCCAAAGCGATTGCGTTGTTCGCGTGAGCGCAGAGGGAGAAGTTGATTAATATCCAAGAAAAGTAACACAAATTCTCTGAATCAAAGCAGTTCGAATTAAAAACGACGATAAAATTGCATGCAGATAAAGATACGTAAAACCGAACTGATATCAAATGAAGATGCAACTTGAGACACTTTTTGAAGGGGAAATATTTCGATTTTCTTCATTTACTTTTGGGTCATTTTGAGGGAAAACAAATGCTAAACATAAACTAACAAAATACTAAATTCTTAAGCAGGAGAATGATACAAAGCGTTCATCAAAATAATTGGAAACCCAGTTTACTGAGCAAAAATGGACATTTTCAAACCGATTTTGCTGTTCTTCAATAGTTTTTTAAATATCATCATTATCTCGATAATGGCTCTAATAAGTACATTTCTTGGCGTTTTCTGTATTCAATCAGTATACATTTTACATACAAATTAGGTATATAGAAAAATCAAATTCAAATAAGTCGATTATACAGCGACTTGAATTAACTGGAGTTTCACATAAGCGCAGAGGGAGAAATACGACAGAAAGCGATAAAATTTCACAAATTTCTTGTTTTAGATACTTTTGTGTCATTTTGAGACTAATCGCTTCAATGTAAAAAAGGAAACGAATGCCATACAGAAACAAGCAAAAACTCAATCTTTAAGGAGAAAAATGATCCAAAGCATTCGCCATAATAATTTTAAACGCGGTTTAGTGAACAAAAATACACACTCTGAAATGGCCGTCGCAATATCCAGATCTGAATCCGATCGAGCGACTTTCGCATCACTTGATCGGCACTTAAACGCACCCAAAAACATAAAAATCTTCCAGATTTGTTATCGAGATTTGTAGTAGTGTTATTACATTCATACTTCACAAAGTTATATTAGATTAGAATCATTCGAATTATTATTTCGATTACTGTTAATATCCCCATTATAAGACCAATTCTGAAACCTTTTAACTAATTCTTTTTAGCTTTAATATAATTCAAAAAATATATATGTTTTGCGTCGGATTATGAAGTTAGATTAATGAAGCATCATTGCAAGCGACCCTAATGAACTACTTTTCATAATCAAGAGCAAATTAGCCCCACATTTAGGGACATAATGGCGGCTTGATAGGTTAGAAGCAGTTTTCATCCGCTGTCTTCTCAAATGCCATTCTTGTCAAATGACTACTAGATCAAATAGCCCCAACTAAGTGGATAAAAAACGCAAACGTGATAAGAACCGCTCGACGATTTTAAAGATCTTTTGGTTTTTGTTACTGGAACAAAGATGCATTTTAAACTTTTAACCTCTAAAATTTTGTTATTGGCTAAACTGAAAGGTGCGATTGATTATTCTCGAGTCTTGCTATTGGCTGTCCGCTTAAGGTTAACAATCAATGGTTATTTTATTGGTCACAACTTTACATTTAATCTACGAACTGACGAAAGCACCTTTGTAGAAGCATATTTTAGTCCGGGCGCTAGCGTAGGTTCGAAGCAATACCTATGTGTTACCACAAAAAATTACTTTTAATTTACTAATCTAAATTGATTTTTTTATAGAAATGATTTTGTCAATTTGTCAACATCGCGGTTAGTATTGAACTTTTAGGAACCAGACATAAAGAACTGTATGGTTTTGAACATTCGGGTACATAACTGATCCAGGAAATTCTATCCAATTTGAGAATCTGTACATGGATAGAAAGCCCTTTTTTCTCGGAAAATCAAATACAGCAGAAAATAAACACCCGCGCACAAAATCTGAGATAACAGAAACTAAATGGAAAACACTTGATTGAGTTATGAGGAAGTCATTAAATTGCCTGCTAACCAACAACCTCCACTAGGTGCCCGTTGACCAGTAGATCAAGCGCCTCTGATTTATCCTAAACAGTATAATTTTCTGTAAATCTAAAGTATACAGTTTGTTATATTAAATAAGTCCGTGAAACTCAAATCTGGGCTTCTAACCGGCCGATCGTCGGCTCCATTGAAAGTTTTTTTTATTGAAAATGAAACAGATTATTATATTCCTACATCGTTTACATACACTTTTGGAATCTGCTTTTGCGCTTAATCAATAAGAACGTTTGGATTGATTAATTATTATATAATTAAGACAGTCAACGATTATTTTGATAAACACTTTGGGGCAATTAATTGAAAAGTTCAACTCAACAATGATTTAAATAAATATTCGACAGCGGAAACGAACAAACAAAACGACTAAGAACTAATGACGCCAAACTTTTATTTAAATTCTTTAATGATTACATATGGGCGAAACGTGGATTTTATTGGCCGTTTCCTGGTCACTTAGAATTCATGCCACATTTTCTTCAGTTATCTGGTTAGTTGAAAAAATGTCTTTAATTCAATTCAATCAAAAGTAAATTGAATTTTTAACTGCCGTTTTAACTGCGCATGTTAGCCATTCGTTCATAACAGTCTTGGATTCATGCGCGCTAGACTATAGTAGGTATATAGCGTCTTTAATGCTAATTTTCTGCCTTAAGATGAATTACCTATTAGCACACGAGTAGTTTCATGATCATAAATTCATTTAAACCGTAACATTTAGCGTGTTTTACCTAAGATGATTAGAGTAATTTTTAATCAGTAATCGAGTTTAGGAAAACCAGTAATAGTTTAATTAGTAATAATCAGCTTAGTTGGGAGAATTGAAGGGAAAAATGCCCGCAGGAAGAGCCCGGCTAAAGACAGACATTACGGCAATTAAGGATTGTTAACCCGATAATAACACAATGTTACAAAATATACCAATTATGATATGACGGATGCATTGAATGTCAAATCAGCTTTGCCGTCTAGTAAGTGCATAAGTTGTAATTAACATGTTTTACGTTACGGTGCATCTGTATTCGTTGCAGTTGGAATAATTACTAGGTTAGATGCCGCAGGGTTGGATTGCAATAAAAGTACATCTTTTCCACCTTTATCCACTGAATTAATTGCCTTATTCATCGTGTGGTTTTTGAATGAAAATTAGAGTAATTTCAACAATAAGGCACAATCATTAATGATTTATCGGCACAGTTTTAAAAATGATGAATAATTAGCCTGCCAACGCAAAGTTGCCAACAGTTATTAAGATATGATGAACTCATCAAAAGCAACATTAAATTTTCATTGGACGCATGGTGACTTCGGTCTACTCGCAAGTAATTAACGTGTTCGATGTTACGCAACATGTGCATTTCAGCTGGTTTAATTGCTACATTTTAGGGAAAGTTAGCGACAGACGCAACGTAAAAAGGGTTGAAAACCAGAGGCGTATTTTGTACTTTTCAGGTTGGCTTTGCACACTTACGGTTGAAACTACAGAGTTCACTATCTTTGAAGATGGCCGGAAAAACTTCTTGTAAAAATCTACATTATTTTACCTATACCTACAACCCAAATGTAAAACGATTGGAATTAATAACGTTTTATTAATGTACATTTCATTAGCGACCCCAAAGCCAATATTCATGGAATTACCAAGACGTTGTTATCATATTTACATTCGAATTGAAATTCAAGTCACTTGATCATAGGAAGGTATTTAAAAAGAACCATAAACCAAACTTATTGCTTAGTAGAATTTTATATGTATTCAAGACGAAACGCTCTTAAATGTTCACGGGCTACCTAAATAGAATTTTAATGCTGTCCGCAACTAATTTTATCAAGTACAATGCCCATATTTTATAAGTTGTTGCTCGATAATGGTAATTTTGATTTTACGATCGATGAAAAACGATTATCAAATACTTCGGGTGTTGCACGTGAAACTTTTCCTTCTGGAAAATATCCCTTTTTCTCAGTTTATTGTGTACCTACTACAAATCTAGCTGGGAAAATATATGTTATTTCGAGCAGTTGGGTTCTGTATGGTTGAATTATTTGCAAATTCAACCAACCATTGTAGAGATAATTCAACATATAGATTAAAGTGCCAGTTACCTCCAGTATAGAGCGAGGTTTGTCTTGGTGAGCAAAACAAACGCACGAATTGGATCAGAACATACAAAAGAAAGCAACAAAGTGGCAATTTAAAATTATGATAATTTTTGGTAGATATAAAATCCGCTAAGAACCCGAAATCATGGGTTGTGGCCTGAGATAGGCATCGCACGTATACATAATAAAGCCCCGAACGCCCATAATTATTTACACATTAGCGGGGACCGCTATAATTACGTTTTAGAACTTTTCTGCCCGTTATTAAGTTTAACTTTTGAAATTAATACCTTAATAGCAACGTAATCGGTCGCTGCACTAAAAACGCCATAATTGGCTCTTCAGTTTCCTAACAGCGCCATTAACTGCTAACTTCTCAAAGATAAAACATGCAAAATGTTACCTACAAACGGGCTAATTATACCTGCGGGCCTTCCCATAATTTGCTTTCAATTAAATGCGCTCTAAAGTGATTCGACCCATCCTAATTGCAAATCCATGCAGAACCGGCGACTTGTTGCCTTTGTACCGAAACATACACGAATGCTTATTACCTCTATTGCATCCATCTAATCAATGCCAACTCGCCACAATCCTATTTGATGCTAAACGCAAACTTATTCACCTAAATATCGCATTCACATGCACACAAACTTCCAGATTAATAACTCGCGAACTTAAGGAAATATTTTATTATTTCATATTCTCATCCATCCTGTTTTAAAAACTGATGATTTACTTTGCGCTAGAGATATGTATATGAAAGATTCAATGAAAAGGTAGAAGCAAATTTGCTTTTTGGCTTCTCTAACAGGAATTTTGGAACATTTTTCATTTTGAAACACAAGAAAACGCTAAAGCTGGGCTGGGAAGAGAATGAAAACAAACGCCTAATTCGTGACCCTTATGTACGAAGGAGAAGAGCAGAAAAGCAAGAATTGACTTAGCAAAAATTTACGAATAACACTAAGAATAATACCAAAGCAAATGTTCCGTCACCCTCAAATATTGAGTGAAAAAGTGCGAGAAAAAACAGCTGATGAAAATCGAAAAATCAAACTGATACTACAAACATTTTTAGATTTGAAAATATAATAATAAACCAGACCGAATTGATTTACTTCCAAATACGATCTAAGCAACAAATAAAATGAATGATGCACAAGTGCAGTCACGAAATTTGATTTAATATTAACGGCAGAAGCAAATTATTTTTTTTCCAACATAAAGTTAACTTTTCTAACCTTTCTAGAGGAAACCAACACATAAAACATAGCATTTTCTTAAGTGCGAAGAAGCAGATTACAGAAAACAATGTTGCCGCATGAATTCGAACAATGCAAAACTGCTAAGTGAATTGTAAATCGAAACAAATAACAATGAGAATAGTAGAAAATCAATTTTTGACGCAAATATCCACTGATAAAAACCCAAAAAAGCAAAACGAATGAATAATTTATCAGCAAAACTGAGGCAGAGAGGCATTAACAAAAGTTAAACATGCTCACAGTAGCTTTGGGTTTTAACCCAAATCAAGGCCCAAAATTGGCAAAATCGAAATTGCATAGAATACAGCCTGGATAAAATTACTTCGAAACAAACAAAAAATATTAGCAATTATATTTACAAGTACCTACAGTCACGAAAGTTAATATAAAGGACACAAGAAATGGTAGAAGGAAATTACATTTTTGCCAACAAAAAATATGTTTTATAACCTAAGGATCTTTTTTTCGTTAGTTCTCTAAGGATTTTATAAATAATTCCACAAATCCAGCAATTTGCAGCAGAAATGGAGCAATAAACCACGATAGGGGTAACAAAGATAAAGCCAAAAAAAATGAAGACCTAAAAACTGTATATTGACAAAGTTGCATTACATATTGATATGTCTAAAGAAAAACATTACTAAAGCGAATGCAAAAATTACAACACTATAAGAACAGCAATGAATAATAAGAAGGATAATACAAAAACAAACGTTTTTGCAAATGCCCGGTGATTAATTAATAATTAATTAATTAATAATAATCAAAATTAATGTTTGAAGAAACAGTTGATAAAAGTCCAATAATCAAACCGATCATAAAGCTGTTTGTGAGAAAAAAGCAGCAAAATTGAACGAGAGAAACATTAAAAAAGTTAAATATGTTACAAGTGGGCTTTGTGTTAATTAAATATAAAAACGATCCCGAAAGTTGACATTAACAAAATTCCAGAGAATACTAACCAGATAGTTGCGAAAAATACAAAAATATTACAGTCACTCAAGGCCAAGTTAGTTAATTAAAACACTCAAATTAATATGAAAGATACAAGAGATGATCGAAGCAATGTAAAAATTGTGATACAAAAAATTAGGTTTTCTCACTTTTCTCGAAGCATTTTATAGGAAATCGTAAGCTAAAGACATAATTAAATTAAAGCATGTATACATATTTTTATGCACAAAGAACATTGCAAAAGCAAATGCAAGAATGAGGACATAAAAATAGTAACGAATAACAATAATACTAATACAAAAACAAACGTTGTCGCGTCAAAATATACGGTGAAAAGAAACAGTTGATGACAATTAAAACTGAAATAGAACTAAACGTTGATATTGATAAAAAAAACTTTATCAAAACTGATGCAAGCGAACAGTTAAGAAAGTTAAACATCTTCAAAGCCGCAGTGACTTAATGAATAAATATAAAGCAAGGCATAAAACAAAAGTTGAGAGTAACAAATTTGCGTGCAGTAGAAACCACATTGATTTGAAGGCAAGCATCAGAAAAAATAATAGAATAAAAAGGTTCCCAGAAAGTTTCGAAGAAAGCAAATGAAAAGCAAAACTGTACACTAAAGGAGACTGTAGGTATAAAAATGGCAACAAAAACATATATTTCCTTGTTTTTTCTTCAGTTTTAAGCAGCTGGAAAATTTAACTCGAAAAAAAGCAATTTCATATTCAAACCCAATACAAGAATTCAACAGCAAAAAAATAAAACTTGTGGCTTTTTGGGAATTTTAGGGCGAATCATGCGAACTATCAAACATTCTGAAATTTATTGAAAAAAAACCATAGACAGTCAGGAATACAAGTTGTGTAAAATTAGTAGTAGACAAGATATTTTTATTTTTTTGAACAATTTCAGTTGGAATCTCCAATTAGTTGTTGTTCTATAAAAACTTAGGTTTTAAGCCTGAGTTTAAGCTTGATTTTCCTGGTTTCCACTTTGAAGCTGCAGCATTTAGATGAACATAAGAGCGTAACGGTCACAGCTAATTTCGGTAGGCCGCTGTTAAAAAACACATCACTTTTCCTAGTCTAAATGTCTAGGCACCCAGAGTAGTGTTGAAGAAATAATAAAAACTGAAGTGAGCATTACACCATCGTCTCCCATTAGCCATAGCCGAGTGGTTTAATGGCAGTTTAATACACCTGCATCAATTTTTTCATCGCTAGTGTAACCTTGTTGTAAGCTCGGATCCGACACATTGCCGACAATTATCCGTAATTATATCCCCTGACAATAACAATTCTTAGAAGGCCACAATTCGACTAATTATTATTTAATTAAACTGGCCCGTTTATCCTGCTATTAGATCGTTAACTGTGGCATTTAGGAAACGGTCGGCTGGTAAGTGGCTTTGCTTAACAGCAACTGATGTTTTTTTCCTACACTCAGAAATTTTTCTATTTGCAATTCACCGAAAGCGTTCAGATTTCCGCAAATTGGGCCTTTATTCAGCTGGGTCTCATGCAAATTAGGTGCCACATAAAACAGTAGCTTTTAATTACAGTGAACTAAAGAGATTTATTGCAACAGTTGCATAGCATTTCCCCATAAAAATTGGGACAGCATAGGAAATGGACACATTAACATCCTCAATTAAGACGTATTACGATCGGTCTGTTTGCAATTAAATTAACATATTTTTTAATTATGGGCGGCAATTAAGCCAAAAATGTTAATCAAAAGCTTGTGCCGCCTCTCTGTATGCTAATCAACGCATTAGCGGTATCAAAATTCGTTTGAAATTAGATTAATTTTTATTTACTTTGGGCGAACAGTTCATTAATAATGCTTCAGAGTAAGAAGCGACTTTTCGCTTGCGATTTCTTGCACCAGGAGGTGAGCTACTTGTGAGTCCTAAGCCATTTTCCTTCAAGTGTTTCCTTGACTTTTTCTCCTCTGACTCTTATTTCGAGTGGCTTCAGCTTCCGGAAGATGAAGCTTTTTTGATTCAGTTCGGGGTTTTCTCAGCTTCAAGGGATTCGTTCAAGCTCTCCAGCCTTAGGAAAGCATTCAAGTCAACTGAAAAAATCACTCAGAAGTCCGATATTTCGCACAGAAACATCCAACTAAGGATCTTTCTCATTAATTTAACAATGGCCGAGTGAAATTATAATAAAACATTAACAAACGATAAATGGAGAGTATCCATTATGATCAAATCTAACGAGCAACAGCCTCTGACATCCACTTTTATTGTGTAAAATTTATTGTATTGTGCGAGGCTGAGTGTGGGTTGGCCACTGGACTCTTAATTTGTTTTCATAATGCTGATTTCTTTTAGTTAATCGTCTATTCAGTTGTCTCGACTGTATGATAAAGATGTTGCCAACGGTTTCCGTAAATCATTAGGCGGCTCTTTAAAATACTAATTGATTGTTATTTGTCTATTTATAAGGCAATCAATTTTTTGAAAATTTTGTTTATTAATGCGACAGTTTAATGGTTTATTGGAAAGCAACAAAACGGGTTGTTGTATTAATTTGCTAGGACTGGGCTCGATGGTTGAAGATTATTTATTGCAGTTTTTGGCAAAAATGAATGGCTCAAAATACACAAACAGCAATTAACAGAATAAATTAGTTAATTCCAGCAATGAAGATGTGGAAAAAATAATTTGTGCTATTTTTTAGTGTATTTTATAACAGTAAATTGATCTTTCAAAGCAAATTCACGTGCGGCCAGTATGCGCTCGAATAATATCTAAATGCATACAAGGAAAATAACCGGCATACAATCTCAGTTTCTCGGGTTAAGTGAGTTGCTCAACCGCATTCTTGATATGCAAAATGCCTTTTGTACTCAAAGTGGTACAAATTGGCGCCCAATTATGCTTACACCAGTTATAAAAAACACTTTCTTGTTCGTAAATACGCAGACTGAGCAGCAATTTATACAGGGGCCAGCCTATTATTGCACACAAGCGGAAATATTAAAGTACGTATGAATGTACAAATTAGCTGGTTTTGTTTTAAATTTATTCTGATTTATTTTCCTCACTGCGTGTATTTGTTATGATATTCTTATCTTCCCTGGGTCGCAGTCAAAGTGCGAAGTAAACATTTTGAACCTCGTTTAATTCATTACGTTTCGGCGAGACAACAGCGCCATCATCAGATTTAAAATTTACACAAACTGATGATTGGTAAAAATCAACGTTCTTTTAGGTCTTTGCCTTCTTGAAACCTTATATTTGTCAGACAAATTTTTGTTTTTACCAATCATGAGTTTGTGTAAATTTTAAATATGAATATGGCGCTGTTGTCTCGCCGAAACGTCATGAAATAAACGATGTTCAAAATTTTTACTTCACACTTTGTTTCAAATATTTGAAAATAATGAAGTTTTTTCGGGCAGAAAGACCCATTGGGTCGATAGCCTTTTCCTGTAGGATATAAAGATTACTTACATATACATATATGAAAATTTTTTTAGACAAATCGGGTGTTTCAAGTATGCAAGTTTGGCCAGATCCCCTAATAAATCAATGTCGGGTTTATTAAGAAACACCGAGAATTCGCTTGGACATCCACATGGCATTAGGGGGCTATAAAAATGGGCAAAAATGCAGCCTTTTTCTATATTAGCATAGTTATTTGAAAAGGCGGCTCACTATATTACGATCATCAACTCGATGGACACGGGGAATTTTGCGAAAAAAAGGTGTGTGCTGTCGAATTTAATTATCGTCCTGCCTGGATTCAGCCAGCCATTTGAATACCGTAGTTATCAAAGGAAATAAATCGCATTTTACTTCAAATTGCCAGCCAAAATAACAAAGAATCTCCGAGTAATTAAACTGGCAATAAGTACCAGAAGAAACATTTAAAAAAATCGTCCCACACATGCCGGCCGAACACAATACCCAGTCAATAATATAAAATAAAAATCAAATGGTGACGGCTGCTAGTTAGATTTTTATCGTTTAATCTATTCTTTAGAGCCAGTTAGCGTTGGCTCCGGGCCCTAACAGGCTTATGATTGACTCTCGAATTAATTTAATAATAGACTCTAACAATGCCCTTAATCTAGTTTCACGCCCCTAAAAAAGGGCCGTTTGTTACCGGCTCACCAGACCGTAAATACGACATTCGAAAAGAGGATCGGATGCATGTATGCGATACGTTTTTTCCCCTTTCTTTTATTGTATTATATGAAGTTTTTTTAAGTTGCTAGGGCGTGTCGGATTGAGTGCGAAATCCAGCCTTGCTGGGGATTAGATAATATTGTCAATCAACTTCTAGTTCTGGGACAGCAGCTCTTTTGTCCCGCAAAATTTGCTGTTTTTAACGATTCTAATTAAGTTGGGCAAACAATAAGGTGCAATTTACCGCACTAGTTTCCTATGCGGTAAACAGAGATTAATGAGAGCCGTGCGCTAATTCTTTGAGCCAGTGAGTCACTCAGCGCTGAACAATACCGACCACTGTAAATTCGATGTAACTGATGCATAAGTTGCCACTGTTTTGCAATTTCACATTAATAATCGTCGCAAATTGCACTCTGTTTCGCGTTTGATTGCAAAAATGATAGATGGTTTAAGCGCAAATGGGAAAAAACTTCGTTGCTTTTCAAACGAGCCAAAGTGTTGCGCAATGAATGGATTAGAATTGGGGTTTTTTTCGACTAAAAGTTTTAAAACTGAACTACTTTTCAGTGTTTTACTTGAGCCAAAAATGGCCGGTTAGTCGCTTTATTGTCTATTTTCTTCATTATTAAGTTCAATTTTTCAAAAACTACCGAATAAATGATGAGCAAACTGGTTGATTGAGCAATGTATTCAAAACTTTCGTCAAGTATCGTCTCATTTAAAATTTGGCTCACATTTCTTAGTGTTTCCGTTCGTCCGATGCGCCCTTTCCTGTACAGATGTAGAAACAGGGTCAATTTTTTGGAAACGAAGGAAAGCAACGAATAAAAATTAATATTTGCCCTATTTGAACTCCGATATCGCACAAACAGGCGTATCATGCATGTTTCCATTAGGCCTGTGTAACCCAGTGAATGTTTAGGTGTTAGCGCAGTGCGGCGCAACATTTTTCAGTTTCGAGTTTGGCACAAAAACCAGATTTCTCCTTTAAAAAATCGCACCTTCCAAACCAAAACGAGTAACAAGTTGAAAGTGTCACCATCTTTAGAAGACACTTAACTCTAAAGATGCTGAAAGTTTCATCCAAATCGCTCCCAATGCTGAGCTGTGCGAGCTTTTTAAAGGTTGGGCTCAAAATTGATGTTTCTCTAGAACTACCCTCTGCCCTTTAAAAAATCGTGCCGTCCAAACCAAAACGAGTAGCCAGTTGAAAGTTTCACTAGCTTTAGAAGACACTTGACTCTAAAGATGCTGAAAGTTTCATCCAACTCGCCCCCAATGCAGAGCTGTGCGAGCTTTTTAAAGGTTGGGCTCAAAATTGATGTTTCTCTAGAACTACCCTCTGTCCTTTAAAAATTCGCACCTTCCAAACCAAAACGAGTAGCCAGTTGAAAGTTTAACCATCTTTCGAAGACACTAGACTCTAAAGATGCTGAAAGTTTCATCCAAATCGCCCCCAATGCTGAGCTGTGCGAGCTTTTTAAAGGTTGGGCTCAAAATTGATCTTTCTCTAGAACTACCCTCTGCCCTTTAAAAAATCGCGCCGTCCAAACCAAAACGAGTAACAAGTTGAGAGTTTCACCATCTTTAGAAGACACTTGACTCTAAAGATGCTGAAAGTTTCATTCAAATCGCCCCCAATGCTGAGCTGTGCGAGCTTTTTCAATGTTGGACTCAAAATTGATGTTTCTCTAGAACTACCCTCTGCCCTTTAAAAAATCGTGCCGTCCAAACCAAAACGAGTAGCCAGTGGAAAGTTTCACTAGCTTTAGAAGACACTTGACTCTAAAGATGCTGAAAGTTTCATCCAACTCGCCCCCAATGCTGAGCTGTGCGAGCTTTTTAAAGGTTGGGCTCAAAATTGATGTTTCTCTAGAACTACCCTCTGTCCTTTAAAAATTCGCACCTTCCAAACCAAAACGAGTAGCCAGTTGAAAGTTTCACCATCTTTAGAAGACACTTGACTCTAAAGATGCTGAAAGTTTCATCCAAATCGCCCCCAATGCTGAGCTGTGCGAGCTTTTTAAAGGTTGGGCTCAAAATTGATGTTTCTCTAGAACTACCCTCTGCCCTTTAAAAAATCGCACCTTCCAAACCAAAACGAATAGCCAGTTGAAAGTTTCACCATCTTTAGAAGACACTTGACTCTAAAGATGAGGAAAGTTTCATCCAAATCGCCCCCAATTCTAAACTGTGCGAGCTTTTTCAATGTTGGACTCAAAATAGATGCTTCCCTACAACTATCCTCTGCCATTTAAAAAATCGCGCCGTCCAAACCAAAACGAGTAACAAAGCAGGGCAAAAGTTTACAAAAAATTGTTTGGAAAATGGGCCACCCTCATCGCTCTGAAGATTTTTAAAGGTTCTTTCAAACTTCAGGTCAAAAAACGCATTATTTTTTAGTTTTACTTAAGAATAAAGAAAAGAATAAAAATAAGAAAAAATTAACACTCCCTTCCTTAACAGTTTTGTAAACATTTTTATTTTTTACTAAATTCGTTTAGCAGCTTTTCGGACTTTCGAAATTTCGGACAAAACCCTAATAATTTTTTCTGGTTTTTTTCAAAAATATTCCCCAGAACAGAACAAGCGAAAGTTTAAAATCAATTATTTGGAAAACTCGTCACATTCGTCGCCGTGAATAATTTGGTTTTCTTT